>NW_016911049.1:354497-358802 GCF_001483705.2 Eufriesea mexicana
TTAAATAACAACTGTGCTGAATAAAACAATCGTATACAGATTGCACTTGTATACGCATAATTTGGATGCCGGATATACGGGGTGCTCATATCCAGGAGTGATCGCGTGGACGCCGCCTATATGCGGCACTTGTACCCACAGTTCATATCTCGTGGATGCCGCTTGAAGCGAAAGGGTTAATAATAAAATACAATAAACCTCCACAAGTTTTATTAAATGAATGAAATACCTATAAGACGAACATACCACAATTTGCGACCGGTCTCGTTGAGACACGCTGCTCGTCCGGACACGCAGGCATCTCAAACCTTCCTTTGTTTCTATGTTTTTAAGTTATTTCTGACCTAACGTTGCGATACGAGCCTACGACGCACGTCAGCCGATGTCGACTACGCGTGACCGAGTAATATAAAACCGAGAACAAACATATTATCGAAATCTTGGTCGCTACGCGTTAACCGTCGAAACTCGAGTGTGAAATTATTATACACAGAAACTGGCCAACTTCTCGAAGTTTCGAGGCTTCTCGAGCTTAGGCGAAGAGGCAGTCGTGCGATATCCATACTCTTACACTGTCAAATGCCGGAAGCATTGTTGTGTTCATGCAGGTGTGCCTGCATGAGGCAAAAGAATGGACGTTATATTAACATAACCTTTAATTGTAATTAAATAGTGTAAGTTATGAGCTATTGTTTTTCCATCTTTTATTAGTGACAGCAGAGCTTGGTTGTCAAAAGGCATTATTCTGTTGAAATAAACAAACATGTGCAACGCTAGAAAAATAATGTACTCATGGAATATCACCGGCCTAGAGTCATTAGATGCCAAGAATTATATATTATAGCAAGAAAAAATTGAAGCAGCAATACAAATATCTTATGATATGTCTATTGGATTCTAGGTTGACTAACCATATGACATACAAGATAGAAATCTTTCATGGTCAAATAAAGATTCAGAAAATGGAGATGACTTAGGGTGACAAAAAGGAATGAAATTAATTTAGGTGATGGCCTCTTATAACAACTAAATATAAAGAATACAGTGAGACTGAAAGATATGTTGTGTTCCTGATCTAAATAAATATTAATATCAGTGGTCAAAGTAAATGATCATCACTAATGTGTTAAATTTCAGAATGATGGAGCTGAGGCATATAAAGAAAAGGGAGAGATTTGAATGGAAGCAGTGAGAAGAGTAAATGCATATTAGATCGAATCAAGAAATAGGAAAGGGGCATGATATATATTAACAGAGAATAATGTGTTGCATGGACATGCAAATATAAGGATCATTGAAGAGATGGAAAATGAACTTGGGAATAGTTATGGAAGGTAAAGATAAATTGAATATAGAGTGTAAATGCTGCATTAAAGCCCAAATGTGTAGAAATATCTATAAGAACTTGAAAACTATAAAAGCTGCATGAATAATAGGGCTATGGCACATGGAATTGATTGGACCAATAACGCCAATGTCAAAAGGAAGTAAAAGCTACGTCTTACCTGCTGAAGATTATTCGAGAAAAGAACCATTTGACTGATTTATAAATGACCACAGATTTAATATGAAATATTATTGACGAAGGATTTTTTTTATTATAGGAGACTTACAAACATGAGTGATATTTATATGCAAGAGCCAGCCACTAATTGTAAGGGTATAGTAATAAGTATTGGTTAATAATATTTCAATGGATTGCATATCTTTTTTTAAAAATTTAACTGATATACAATATTTACTTTCTAAATTTTTGTATTAATATATTAAGTAATTTCTAGTTTGAATTACAATAATAAATAATAAATTTTAATAACTTTGATTTTTAAAATATTTTACATTAATAAAATTAATATATTTGTTATAACAAGGTTACAATGAAAACAACTGTTGGTAATATTGAGTTAGAATTATGGGCAAAAGAAACCCCCATGGCATGTAAAAATTTTATACGATTATGTATGGGAGGTTATTACCATGACACTGTATTTCATAGAATTATCCAAAGATTCATAGCATATGGTGGTGATCTCAAAGGTACAGGAGGAGGTAGTAAAAGCATATGTGGAGAACTGTAATGGAGAAATTTAAAGTGAGGCTATATTTAAAAATAAAATGAATTCCTTTTTTATTCGAAAATAATTATTGAAGATATGTGTTTTAGAGCAAATTTCATACAAGATTACGTTTTTGTCGACGAGATTTAATTGCTATGGCTAATTCTGGAAAAGATGACAATGGTTCCCAATTCTTCTTTACTCTTGGTTCTACACCAGATTTGCAGAATAAACATACAATCTTTGGTAATGTTACTGGAGAAACTATATATAATATGCTTAAATTTGAAGAAGCACTTGTAGATGAGGTAAATTTAATGTCTTCAAGAAAATATATCAAGAATTGACATAAGTATGATATTTCCTCCTTTTTTGTAGAATGATAGATCACTTTATCCTTCAAGATTGATAAAAACTATAATATTGAACAATCCATTTGCTAATATACCAAGAATAATAGTACAGGAAGGTGAAGAAGCAAAGGACAGTTCAAAGGCAAAAACAGCTGCAATATATTAAAAATCATATATGCCTGCAGAATTTAGCCTTGATAGCATTATTCTTTACAATGAAAAATTTTGTTACAAAGATTTCAATCTTTTATCATTTGGTGAAGCAGCAGAGGAAGATGAAGAAGAATCTGTGATGTTAAATAGAAAGTTTAGTGATCAGGGCAAATCAGCACGTGATCATTTAACTGATTCAAAATTAAGCTCAGAACCAGCAGTTGTACTACCTGGACTTGCAAATAAAAAAAGGAAGGAAGACTGTAGTAACGATTGGCAAAGTGACGACGAAGTAAAAACTCGAGAAGAATCATATGTTATAAACAAAAAGGAAGATAAGTTATAAACAAAGAGAAGAAACTTCTATAACTCATATTAATTTTATAATAATGTAATTAATTACGCTATATTATTTTTGATATGTATGTATTGTCGTTAATTACTATCAGTGACCCCGTATGATCCTGATTAATTAACATATAAGAAGTGATAAGGATAGTTTAACACAGCGATAGGTGTAAGGGAATACTTCGATTTGGAAATTTTGTAATTGTTAATATTAATTTTGCATAAATTATTGAATTTATTGTTAATCACTAATTGATATTGTTAATACCAAATTACCTGAGTCATAAATTTAAAATAAAAGTAGAGAAAGTCAAGGAAATATCGACTATAATAGAGAAAAAGTAATTATTAAGGAAACCGACAAAATTCGAAAATCCTCTAACGATTTCGGCAATCAGTTGGGGGTCATATATAAAGGGCACCTCGCGACTTCTCAGGTCTTTGCCGGTTGGAGCTCAGACGGGACACTTCAGGGTATGGACTAGGCGCTTCTGGGACATCATCAGCGGGACCTTGGCGACCTTCCCGAGTATCAGAGGCGAGCAGCTGGCTTTGGCAGGTGCGCTTTGGTGAGTCAATTTTAATAACGTCTTTTTTTACCGGTTTTATTTCCTGGTATCTATTCAAATATTTCGTTGTTGTTTTTAATATCTCTTATCGTTCCCCTTACTAATCAGTTCTTTTCCAGGACTAATCTACATATTTCCTTTATAGGTTTATTATCTGAATTTGTTGTTTCGAACTAGAGTTCATTTGTCGTTTTGACTTTTTGCTGATAACTTCTAAGACGTCGAAGAGGGGGTCGGAGGAGTGGTTGGTGGCGGCATTAGGGCGGGGTGGTGGTGAGGTGGAGGCGGATGGTCATTGTCCACTCCACCTATTCATCACCACCCAACCTTGTTTTCTTTCATAATCTTCTTCCTTTTATTTCAGGATTCTTTCATCGTTGGTTTGTCATCTATATTTCGGTTTCATTTCAACGATGGATTGTTTCTGTCTCATCGATGGATTGATCCTTCCATTTGGTTAACCTTTACTATTCTATTCGTCTCGCTTCTATTTTCTTTCCTCCTTCCTATTCTCTTTTCTGGTTTATATTTATACTAATATATTTTGTCTTAAGGTTTTCAGGTTTTCAGGTTTTCAGGTTTCATCTCCAGATTCAATCTGGAGGACATCGTGGGATGCGAGCGCTTAGATTTAAGTATTTATAAATAGTTAAGATAGATTACTAGGTTAAGTTAGATTACTAGGTTAAGACTCATGTGAGCGTTATCTGGAAAAAGGTAAGCTACCTAACTTGGAGCAAAGATATCTATTCTGTATTCCGTCTCGTTTACCAAATAGAATAGTTCATAAGTATCGACTAGCCTACGCGACGAACTCCCGTGTAC
>NW_016911050.1:0-549 GCF_001483705.2 Eufriesea mexicana
AATAAAATATAATTTTCCATCCATATTCTACAGCATTGCAATAGCTATAGCGCACCAATAGAAACTTTCCTGCTTATTTATGCAAGAGGGTCTCCACACTACGATATTAGTCGAAATTGTCAATAAAATTCAATTTTCCAGACAGATTCTAAAGAATTGCAGCGGCTATAGCACTCCAATAGAAACTTTCCTCCTTATTTCTTCAAGAAAGTCAATTATTTCTTCAAGAAAGTCAGCTCACGACTATATTGGTCGAAAATGTCAATGAAATTGAATTTTCCAGCCAGATTATATAGCACTGCAATGACTATAGTGTGCCAATAGTATCTTTCCTCCTTATTTATGCAAGGATGTCATCTCTCCACAATATTAGTCGAAAATGTCAATAAAATTGAGTTTTCCATCCAGATACTATAGAATTGCAATGGCTATAGCTGGCCATGAGAATCTTTCCCCCATATATATGCAAGAAAGTTACCTCACCACGACATTAGTCGAAGATGTCAATAAAAATGAATTTTCGAGGCAGATTCAATAGCATTGCAATAT
>NW_016911051.1:0-304 GCF_001483705.2 Eufriesea mexicana
ATTGCAGTGTATAGCACAAAGGTCAAAGATGCCCTAACCTAACCTTACCAAACGTAACATAACTGAACGTATCCTAACCCAACCTAACGTGCATCGATCACTGTTTCCGGACTCCCCATCGCCAGGCCGATCTTATTAGAGTAGAGCACAGCGCAGAAGTTCATTTTACGGCAGTATACAGCACAAACGTACATGATATCCCAAATAAACCCAAGCATACCGTATCTAACAGAATGTAACTGAACAGAGGCTAATACGCCGCGGCCAATATTTCTGGCTACCTCGGTGCAAGGAAGAGAGCATT
>NW_016911052.1:0-105827 GCF_001483705.2 Eufriesea mexicana
ATAAATGTTATAAATTTATATTTAGAAATTAAATGTTATTATCTCAATGAAGTTCGGAAATTATATTAGTATCACGTTCAATTTCAAAACTGGTTAAACTGTTTACAGGATAATTCTCAATTCTCAATTTCTAAATTGTTGCTACTTTGCGAAGAAACCATCAACCACGATTTACTATCGACCACATACTATGATCTTCCAGAAGCCCTGCATTGTGAAACGTTTAAATAAATTGGAGGAAACGATGTCAGATCAACACTTGGAATGGACTTTCTCGATTTCTGTGAATGCAGTGAATATCAATTGTAATTGTTTGTTCACGTGTAACAATGTCGATGTGAACACCTTGTATGTTAACCCTTCGAAATTTGATAAAATTTCGAAGATCGATATTAATTAATATGTCAAATTTAATGAAATGTCACAGCGAGCGAGGTATCGAAATCAAATAATTCTACGTGTCAATTACTATACTATTTCTTATTCACTGCTCAAAAATACATCGTTAGCTTTATAGCAAATTTTCGAAATTGTGCTCTACTTTACTGCCCAACCATCCTTTTGAAGTCAGCTGATCGCAGGTATCCTCGTTGGAGTGCGTAGCTAGAAGGGACGGTAGGAAAAGGAAGAGATGCGTTCGTCCTGGGCCTGCTAGCGGACTCATCGGTAAGGCTACCTTAGCAGGCCCTGCCTTAGACATTAGACATTAATTGAGTCCCAAGCAGCGCGATCGCGCTCTCCAGTCGAAGTGGCGCGCATCCACTTTGCTGATGCGCGTACGTCACATAGTATCAACAAGCGCTATCGCGACGATTGGGATTTTTCGACACAAAATTAAACAAGCGTTATCGCGCTGTTTGGGCTTCTTCGCACTCGATTAAGGCAAGCGTTATCGCGCTGTTCAGGGTTTTTCGACCGTGTTCTTCCGAAAGCCTCTGGGACCCAAACGGTTAAACATTATACTATTGGAAGGTCGGGAAGTTATATATATAAGGAATTGTAGGTTATCCGAGGACTTGTGGGAAAGTCCTCGAAGTCAAAATCCACCTAGTGGCAAGGGTGAGAATGATGGTCGCTACAAATATGAATAAATATGTATAAGAATTTGGAAGAGTGTTACCAATAAAGCGGCGAGTGACGACCACTTAGCAGCGATAACTAGAGTCTGAAGTCTACGCGACGATCCATTTGAGCTAGGCGACGATCCTGATGAACGAACAAAGAAGGCCTATCCTTAAAAAGGTAGGCTGAAAAGCGCAGGGGGTCAGTGGTTAGTCAGTCGTTAGAGAGTTCCTTAGGACAGTTCCTTCGGGGAGTTATTGAGAGACAGTTGTTAGACAGAGTTTAGATAGTCCTTAGGAAATAGTATTAGCGGGCAGTCCTTTATGTTAGAATATTATTAATAAAACCACCTTACATATATGTATATAGTAGCCACGAAATGTTCGCGAGTTGGGCGTCTCGTCAGGTTTCTATTCGACGCCCGGAAATATTAAGTCTGCCGTTTTACTTTGTCATCTCCGGTTCATCCCGACTGTCAACAGGGTTGCATTATGAATGCGGGGTAATTTAAAATTCATTAGAAGACGCGGGTACAGAGCGAGCGCCCCTTTGGCCTGTCATTTCGCCTGGTTCTCGTTCCCCATGACACCCTGGAGGGGATAATTGTTCGTCACTGAAGCTGCTCGACGAGAAGAAGAGAGACGCCGGCAAATCTGCCCCGACCCAGCCTCTTGTTTATTTAAATAATGCACGGGGGTGAGCCTGAAAATGGATGACTACAAAGCCCCGAAATCCGCTACGCGAACGTCAAGCAGAGAGAGAGGAGAGACTCTCGTGACGAGCATGAAGGAAATCCACCTGCCACGTTGAGGAACATTAGCTGCCACTTTTCCGTTGTTTAGGCCCCGCGTGCTTCTTCAGACCAGCCTTCTCTGATTTTCTTCTTCCTCTTCTTATTTTTGGCAGAGAGCTATTGTGCAATACTAATCTCCCTCTTTAATCTGAACAGGAACAATTGTGTATTTGGGGTGGTGACAGGTAACTGCGTTGATTAAATATCTTTTCTTTAAGCCACGAATTTTGTTTTAAAGTAAAGCATCAATTTTGATTTTCGTTTTAAACAATGTATATTGGATATTGCTTTCAGTGTGTTTTTAATAGAGGAAGTGAAACAATGTGCTGCTATCAATACAACATAAAAACAATTTTGAAAAAGTTCAGAACCTCGTCATCGAATTCTACCCTTAAAAAGAACCCCGAATGGTACCATCAATTTTTAGTTTTATTTAAAAAATGTATATTGGATATTGCTGGCAGTATATTTTTAATATAGGAAGTGAAACAATGTGCTATTGTTTTGCGTTATATAATTCAATACATTGCTAACATCTTTGGCAAATTATCTCGATGGGGTGACTAACTAAAGTGGTCGTGGGTTGACTAAATAAATAAAATAGAAAATTAATAAAATATTAGACAATTTGAGAGTACTCTCAACTATATGAAACGCGTGTATAAAATATTAAATAATATAAATTTCCATTAAGGAAATAAATTCTGAAAAGAATTTTGGAAAAGTTGAGAAACTTTAGCCTTAAAAAAAAGCTGAAATATTTTAATAAAAATGGAACAAACGAAAAAGCAATAACAGGTCCACCTAACCCACTTCGATACCTGAAATTAATCAGGCAAATTGCTGTTATAACCCATCGAACCGTCGCGCAGCCAATCAGAAATACACCTCTGTTTACATTGAACCTTTAAATAACCCCTATTGCAGAAGTCAGTCACAGTTCGCCGGATCCCCGTCCCGGTTTCCGTGGAAAGAACGGAATAATAGAGCGGCTGCGAGGGCCGAGGTGGGAATAGGGGCAGCGAGGACGCTGAACACGGGTTCAGGGGTGGATCAATCGCACCTACCGTCCCGGGATAGCCTGTTCTTTATAAATGAGAGAACTGAAGGGGTGGGATGTCGGGCGCGGTGGGGGCGAGAGCCAAAAAATCGTCGAGTGCAAAGGGTTAAATATGTGGGGGTTCTCTCCAACCATCCTTTTGAAGTCAGCTGATCGCAGGTATCCTCGTTGGAGTGCGTAGCTAGAAGGGAACTGCCCAACCATCCTTTTGAAGTCAGCTGATCGCAGGTATCCTCGTTGGAGTGCGTAGCTAGAAGGGACGGTAGGAAAAGGAAGAGATGCGTTCGTCCTGGGCCTGCTAGCGGACTCATCGGTAAGGCTACCTTAGCAGGCCCTGCCTTAGACATTAGACATTAATTGAGTCCCAAGCAGCGCGATCGCGCTCTCCAGTCGAAGTGGCGCGCATCCACTTTGCTGATGCGCGTACGTCACATAGTATCAACAAGCGCTATCGCGACGATTGGGATTTTTCGACACAAAATTAAACAAGCGTTATCGCGCTGTTTGGGCTTCTTCGCACTCGATTAAGGCAAGCGTTATCAATAAGGCTACCTTAGCAGGCCCTGCCTTAGACATTAGACATTAATTTAGTCCCAAGCAGCGCGATCGCGCTCTCCAGTCGAAGTGGCGCGCATCAACTTTGCTGATGCGCGTACGTCACATAGTATCATCAAGCGCTATCGCGACGATTGGGATTTTTCGACATAAAATTAAACAAGCGTTATCACGCTGTTTGGGCTTCTTCGCACTCGATTAAGGCAAGCGTTATCGCGCTGTTCAGGGTTTTTCGACCGTGTTCTTCCGAAAGCCTCTGGGACCCAAACGGTTAAACATTATACTATTGGAAGGTCGGGAAGTTATATATATAAGGAATTGTAGGTTATCCGAGGACTTGTGGGAAAGTCCTCGAAGTCAAAATCCACCTAGTGGCAAGGGTGAGAATGATGGTCGCTACAAATATGAATAAATATGTATAAGAATTTGGAAGAGTGTTACCAATAAAGCGGCGAGTGACGACCACTTAGCAGCGATAACTAGAGTCTGAAGTCTACGCGACGATCCATTTGAGCTAGGCGACGATCCTGATGAACGAACAAAGAAGGCCTATCCTTAAAAAGGTAGGCTGAAAAGCGCAGGGGGTCAGTGGTTAGTCAGTCGTTAGAGAGTTCCTTAGGACAGTTCCTTCGGGGAGTTATTGAGAGACAGTTGTTAGACAGAGTTTAGATAGTCCTTAGGAAATAGTATTAGCGGGCAGTCCTTTATGTTAGAATATTATTAATAAAACCACCTTACATATATGTATATAGTAGCCACGAAATGTTCGCGAGTTGGGCGTCTCGTCAGGTTTCTATTCGACGCCCGGAAATATTAAGTCTGCCGTTTTACTTTGTCATCTCCGGTTCATCCCGACTGTCAACAGGGTTGCATTATGAATGCGGGGTAATTTAAAATTCATTAGAAGACGCGGGTACAGAGCGAGCGCCCCTTTGGCCTGTCATTTCGCCTGGTTCTCGTTCCCCATGACACCCTGGAGGGGATAATTGTTCGTCACTGAAGCTGCTCGACGAGAAGAAGAGAGACGCCGGCAAATCTGCCCCGACCCAGCCTCTTGTTTATTTAAATAATGCACGGGGGTGAGCCTGAAAATGGATGACTACAAAGCCCCGAAATCCGCTACGCGAACGTCAAGCAGAGAGAGAGGAGAGACTCTCGTGACGAGCATGAAGGAAATCCACCTGCCACGTTGAGGAACATTAGCTGCCACTTTTCCGTTGTTTAGGCCCCGCGTGCTTCTTCAGACCAGCCTTCTCTGATTTTCTTCTTCCTCTTCTTATTTTTGGCAGAGAGCTATTGTGCAATACTAATCTCCCTCTTTAATCTGAACAGGAACAATTGTGTATTTGGGGTGGTGACAGGTAACTGCGTTGATTAAATATCTTTTCTTTAAGCCACGAATTTTGTTTTAAAGTAAAGCATCAATTTTGATTTTCGTTTTAAACAATGTATATTGGATATTGCTTTCAGTGTGTTTTTAATAGAGGAAGTGAAACAATGTGCTGCTATCAATACAACATAAAAACAATTTTGAAAAAGTTCAGAACCTCGTCATCGAATTCTACCCTTAAAAAGAACCCCGAATGGTACCATCAATTTTTAGTTTTATTTAAAAAATGTATATTGGATATTGCTGGCAGTATATTTTTAATATAGGAAGTGAAACAATGTGCTATTGTTTTGCGTTATATAATTCAATACATTGCTAACATCTTTGGCAAATTATCTCGATGGGGTGACTAACTAAAGTGGTCGTGGGTTGACTAAATAAATAAAATAGAAAATTAATAAAATATTAGACAATTTGAGAGTACTCTCAACTATATGAAACGCGTGTATAAAATATTAAATAATATAAATTTCCATTAAGGAAATAAATTCTGAAAAGAATTTTGGAAAAGTTGAGAAACTTTAGCCTTAAAAAAAAGCTGAAATATTTTAATAAAAATGGAACAAACGAAAAAGCAATAACAGGTCCACCTAGACCCAAACGGTTAAACATTATACTATTGGAAGGTCGGGAAGTTATATATATAAGGAATTGTAGGTTATCCGAGGACTTGTGGGAAAGTCCTCGAAGTCAAAATCCACCTAGTGGCAAGGGTGAGAATGATGGTCGCTACAAATATGAATAAATATGTATAAGAATTTGGAAGAGTGTTACCAATAAAGCGGCGAGTGACGACCACTTAGCAGCGATAACTAGAGTCTCAAGTCTACGCGACGATCCATTTGAGCTAGGCGACGATCCTGATGAACGAACAAAGAAGGCCTATCCTTAAAAAGGTAGGCTGAAAAGCGCAGGGGGTCAGTGGTTAGTCAGTCGTTAGAGAGTTCCTTAGGACAGTTCCTTCGGGGAGTTATTGAGAGACAGTTGTTAGACAGAGTTTAGATAGTCCTTAGGAAATAGTATTAGCGGGCAGTCCTTTATGTTAGAATATTATTAATAAAACCACCTTACATATATGTATATAGTAGCCACGAAATGTTCGCGAGTTGGGCGTCTCGTCAGGTTTCTATTCGACGCCCGGAAATATTAAGTCTGCCGTTTTACTTTGTCATCTCCGGTTCATCCCGACTGTCAACAGGGTTGCATTATGAATGCGGGGTAATTTAAAATTCATTAGAAGACGCGGGTACAGAGCGAGCGCCCCTTTGGCCTGTCATTTCGCCTGGTTCTCGTTCCCCATGACACCCTGGAGGGGATAATTGTTCGTCACTGAAGCTGCTCGACGAGAAGAAGAGAGACGCCGGCAAATCTGCCCCGACCCAGCCTCTTGTTTATTTAAATAATGCACGGGGGTGAGCCTGAAAATGGATGACTACAAAGCCCCGAAATCCGCTACGCGAACGTCAAGCAGAGAGAGAGGAGAGACTCTCGTGACGAGCATGAAGGAAATCCACCTGCCACGTTGAGGAACATTAGCTGCCACTTTTCCGTTGTTTAGGCCTCGCGTGCTTCTTCAGACCAGCCTTCTCTGATTTTCTTCTTCCTCTTCTTATTTTTGGCAGAGAGCTATTGTGCAATACTAATCTCCCTCTTTAATCTGAACAGGAACAATTGTGTATTTGGGGTGGTGACAGGTAACTGCGTTGATTAAATATCTTTTCTTTAAGCCACGAATTTTGTTTTAAAGTAAAGCATCAATTTTGATTTTCGTTTTAAACAATGTATATTGGATATTGCTTTCAGTGTGTTTTTAATAGAGGAAGTGAAACAATGTGCTGCTATCAATACAACATAAAAACAATTTTGAAAAAGTTCAGAACCTCGTCATCGAATTCTACCCTTAAAAAGAACCCCGAATGGTACCATCAATTTTTAGTTTTATTTAAAAAATGTATATTGGATATTGCTGGCAGTATATTTTTAATATAGGAAGTGAAACAATGTGCTATTGTTTTGCGTTATATAATTCAATACATTGCTAACATCTTTGGCAAATTATCTCGATGGGGTGACTAACTAAAGTGGTCGTGGGTTGACTAAATAAATAAAATAGAAAATTAATAAAATATTAGACAATTTGAGAGTACTCTCAACTATATGAAACGCGTGTATAAAATATTAAATAATATAAATTTCCATTAAGGAAATAAATTCTGAAAAGAATTTTGGAAAAGTTGAGAAACTTTAGCCTTAAAAAAAAGCTGAAATATTTTAATAAAAATGGAACAAACGAAAAAGCAATAACAGGTCCACCTAACCCACTTCGATACCTGAAATTAATCAGGCAAATTGCTGTTATAACCCATCGAACCGTCGCGCAGCCAATCAGAAATACACCTCTGTTTACATTGAACCTTTAAATAACCCCTATTGCAGAAGTCAGTCACAGTTCGCCGGATCCCCGTCCCGGTTTCCGTGGAAAGAACGGAATAATAGAGCGGCTGCGAGGGCCGAGGTGGGAATAGGGGCAGCGAGGACGCTGAACACGGGTTCAGGGGTGGATCAATCGCACCTACCGTCCCGGGATAGCCTGTTCTTTATAAATGAGAGAACTGAAGGGGTGGGATGTCGGGCGCGGTGGGGGCGAGCGGAGTTTCGAAGCTGCAGTTTAGATATTCACCGGTTGATTACCGTCCCGATGGGGTAGGCCCACGGAAAAGGGGAATCCCCCGGAGGACGCTAACTCGACAACTGACAAATTAGCCCGCCGCCACGACGACACTTGCAAAATGGGTCGACAAGAAGCTGGCCGACTCGGGCAACGTGGATGAGATTCGAAACGACTGCCACGAGTCAATTTCCCTCCTTCGACGGATTGAACGATCGCAGTTGGCACTGCTGGATTAATTTCCTCGCGGGGTAATTTGGCTATCGTGATAGAATAACATCTCCTTGACGAAAGCAGTTTCCAAGATTTCAATAATAAACAAATAAATAAATATGTAGCAGTATACTTAAAAATTGGAATTTAAAATATCAATTATTATTTATTTATTCAATTCCAATTTCTAGTTGCTGAAATATATTCGAATATTCAATTCATATTTCTAATAATGAATAAATTTAGTTGTTTTAATAATAAACAATTAAATGAATATGTGGTAGTATACTTAAAAATTAGAATTTAAAATATCAATTACTTATTTATTCAATTCCAATTTCTAATTGCTGAAATATATTCGAATATTCAATTCATACTTCTAGTAATACATAAATTTATTTGTTTTAATAATAGACAACTAAATCAATATGTGGGAGTATACTTCAACATTGGAATTTAAAATATCAATTATTGATTTATTCAATTTCAATTTCTAATTGTTGAAATATATTCGGATATTCAATTCATACTTCGCGTCTTGAATAGCCACAGCGTGTTAGCAACCCTTGAGACTAATTATATATCATATTGTGAATATGATAAGCCTTCGTGGATACAGTGTACAATACTCACGTGCAACAGATCTCTAATAAAATTTATATTAATCGTTATAAACACGTAGTTATATTACTAACATTCTTCTGCAACTTTCATCTTCTAATATTATATTAACATTAATATATAACATAACAATTCAAATTACTACCCCTAAAGTTATTTCCGTGTTACCAAATAAATTTGTTTATTAAGTAAATAACTAAATAAAGATGGTATATTGTTCTTCAAAATATGAATTTAAAATATCAATTTACCTATTTATTTAATTCCAAATACCAATGTACACCCTCAACTTACTACTCCCACCCCCTAAACACTCACTTCTTCAACTCGTGCTGCCTAACTCGAATTTAACCATAAAAAAATTCATACCTCCGAGCAATTATGATGGCACGGTGCGAGCTCCAACGAAATCAGAAGCGACGTCTCGAGTTCGCGGTTGCCGAAGGGGAGCACTGGGGGGATGATTTCGAGGCCGGTAGACCCCTTTAAAACGCAGGAAATTCCTCGTTGGCTTCTAAGTGAATTGAAAATAAAAAAAAGGGAAAAAGACAGCGCGGGCTGGTGGCGTAAATAATGTCCAGGGGTAGGCCGAGGGTTGGAGAGGGTCGTGGGGCCAATACTTTCCGCGCGAGGATAGCTGGGGTGGCACCAACGGATTGTTATTCGTGCGGCGTACGGGCACGGTGTCGCTTTCACTAGAGTCGGTTACTGATAAACGAGCGGTTTCACCCCCACGCGCCACCCCCTGAATGTAAACTCACCCTTGCTGCCCCGGCACGCTCCCAGCGTAGCGCTCCGGTGTAAATCGTTCGCCGACTTAAACGATTGTCGACGACAGACCTGGGATTAATCGTCGTGATTCCGATCTGCGGATCGGCGACAATTGGGTGGGCAGGTGGGTCAGTCTATGGAATTAATGACTTAAAAGTCACTATAAACGCCCCAATTTGTTATTACTAACGAAAATAATCTGAAACTCTAAAAGTACCCAGTTTATTATTTCTATTAATGATAATATAATAAATCAGTGATAATAGCGTACCCCTGACTCCAATTGATTACTATTACTGGTAATATAATACAGCGTTGTTAATAATAACCTACCCCTAACCCCAATTTATTATTAGTATTGACAATAATATAATATAATATCAGTAATAACCCCTAACTTCAACCCTAATTTATTATTATTGTCAAATCTTAGTATCTTTGATTATTTTCATTTTAACCAACACGACGGTGCATTGTTTTGTTTCTAACCCAAGTGAGTCTGAATTTTCTATATACAGTTAGCCCTCCTACAACACGGCATCCTATAACACGATTCATAAATTGCGGGAATCCTCCTATAACACGGTTTCGCTCTAACACGACAAGAAAATTGCAAAAACTTTTGTACAACACTGTACTTCGACAGCCATGACGAAGCTTGCCGTCTTTAAAGATACAGTGTTGCAGAAAATTTTTCTCTCGTGTTGTACGTAAATTTATATTTTTAATAAAAATTAAGTTCTTTATGTAAAATTGAAAAAAGAATTGTTTTTAATAAATTTTCGGAACGTAACTCCTCTTTCTGTACTATCTCTGAGTCTCATACAACACGGTTTCACACAACACGGCATTTTCTAGGAACCTATCTACCGTGTTATAGGAGGGTTACCTGTACACGATATACAGGGTGGACCATATAACCTGACCATCTCGATTATTTTAAATCATCTAGTTACTAGAGAAACAGTAAAAAATTATTTTCTTGAACATGGTAGAGTATAATGATGTGAGAGTATAAGGAGATTAGGACACCTAGCCTTACTTGAGACAAAAAGAAATTTGGAATCAAGCTAATTTATTTATTTAAAAAAGAACATTGTCAAGTAGTCAGGATTTCTTATATTTTCTTAGTTCGAACTATAATTGCATTCTTGCTAAACGGAATACTTTTTAATTCGCCTGTTTCAAGTAGTCAGAAGATCCGAAATCGTGTTAATACATCAAATAGGATTTTTTAAATCACCGTTTATATATGCTGCAATAACTTTTATAACCGTTATAGGTAAATAGCGGAGTTTGGATATTAAGTTTGATACTCGTGGCTCAGAATTTATTTCACTTTTGTAAATGTTGGCTTTAATATTAATTACCGACATGTTTGCGCGAGCCAATGTTATTTTATTCAGACAGATTAATTTACTAAGATTGATTAATTATTGACCGTACGTTCCAATCGCGCCAGTCAATCGGCCATCTCTTACTTCTTATCACCTTTCCGATAGTAATTATGTTATTTGAATAAAATATTATTGGATCGCATAAAGGAGTCAAATAATTTCAAAATTGACATTACGAAATTGAAGAATTACCAAGGGAGGTATATTTGTTCGCAATGCGTTCTAAATGCGTTGCAAATGAATCTGTTGACTCGTTTTCAGGTGATCATTGTAGCACAGTAAACGGAGCACGTTTCGAAGTCGAAGGTATTATGATATAATTTATTGACAAATATAATGGTGAATAAGAGTTGATATGAAAATGTGATTCGTTCATTAAAGTTCCTCTTAAGTTAATTAAGTAACTCTAGACGAGGTTAATTAAACCGTGCATAGGCCAAAGTGATTAACATCCCATTAAACATTTTTTAATGTAAAATACCATATTAATACTACAAATAAATATATAAATTGTCATTATAGGCACGAATATATATATGACATAATACTCACAAAATTTTGATGGAATTTTAAAAATTGGTTCTCTGATTCAATTTCTGTCAAATTCATAATCTTGTGTTCATAGTCACCTACATATATGTGACACATGGTAGCTAACCTATTAATTGACTAAAATTCTACCTAGACAAGACTCATCAAATTTGTAAAAACTTTAAAAGATTAAATCCCTAATTCACCTTAACCAAGCTCATAATCCTGTCATTATAGTTACCTACATACATGTGACAGATGATAGCAAACCTGTTAATTGACCAAGATTCAACCTGGACAAGAGTTACAAAATTTCGATGGAATTTTGAAGATTAACTCCCTAATTCATGATAAACAAGATTATGAACCTATCATCCTAGTCACGTGCATATATTTGACACATGGTAGCTAACCTGTTAATTGACCAAAATTCTACCTAGACAATACTCATCAAATTTTTAAGGAATTTGAAAGATTAACTCCCTAATTCACCTTAATCAAACTCATAATCCTGTCATTATAGTCACCTACATATATTTGACACATGATAGCTAACCTGTTAATTGACCAAGATTCAAAGCTCATAAACCTGTCATAATAGTCACGTACATATATTTGACACATGACAGCAAACCTGTTAATTGACCAAGATTCAACCTAGACAAGAGTTACAAAATTTGGATGGAATTTTGAAGATTAACTCCCTAACTTAACCTTAATCAAGCTCATAATCCTGTCATCATAGTCACCTACACATATTTGACACATGGTATCTAACCTTTTAATTGACCAAAATTCTACCTAGACAAGATTTATCAAATTTGTAAAGATTTTAAAAGATTAACTCCCTAATTCACCTTAACCAAGCTCATAATCCTGTCATTATAGTTACCTACATACATGTGACAGATGATAGCAAACCTGTTAATTGACCAAGATTCAACCTGGACAAGACTCATCAAATTTTTAAAGAATTTGAAAGATTAACTCCCTAATTCACCTCAATCAAACTCATAATCCTGTCATCATAATCACCTACATACATGTGACACATGATAGCAAACCTGTTAATTGACCAAGATTCAAAGCTCATATACCTGTCATCGTAGTCACGTACATATATTTGACACATGATAGCTAACCTGTTAATTGACCAAGATTCAACCTAGACAAGAGTTACAAAATTTGGATGGAATTTTGAAGATTAACTCCCTAACTTAACCTTAATCAAGCTCATAATCCTGTCATCATAGTCACCTACATATATTTGACACATGGTATCTAACCTTTTAATTGACCAAAATTCTACCTAGACAAGATTTATCAAATTTGTAAAGATTTTAAAAGATTAACTCCCTAATTAACCTTAACCAAGCTCATAATCCTGTCATCATAGTTACCTACATATATTTGACACAGGGTAGCAAACCTGTTAATTGACCAAGATTCAAAGCTCATAAACCTGTCATCATAGTCACGTACATATATTTGACACATGACAGCAAACCTGTTAATTGACCAAGATTCAATCTAGACAAGAGTTACAAAATTTCGATGGAATTTTGAAGATTAACTCCTTAACCTAACCTTAATCAAGCTCATAATCCTGTCATCATAGTCACCTACACATATTTGACACATGGTAGCTAACCTCTTAATTGACCAAGATTCAACCTAGACAAGACTCATTAAATTTTTAAAGAATTTGAAGGATCAACTCCTTAATTCACCTTAACCAAGCTCATAATCCTGTCATCATAGTCACGCTGATTGACACACTGATTCACCTTACAATTAGACCAAACCCCTAAACCTGTCATCGTAAACTGATTCCCCGGTCACTTTCCCATCGCGTAGGAACGCGAGCCAGGCCTCACTACCGGTAGACTTATACGGGAAACTGTAGGTGGGACGATTTACGCGAGTGGGAAAGGTCGTACGCGACGAATCGCGGGACAAAAGCGGCGCGTACGTGCGCGACCGGAGGTGGAACGTCACGTTCGCCTGCAGACCTCCGGGGAACGATGTCTCAAACGAGCACAGGGGAGCCGGTCGCCGTGACGCACCTGCACCGAATTCCATCGAAACGGGCAAGTATTGACCCCGTGGACGGGCCATGGGGACGGGAGAGACCGGTCGACTTACGTGTACACACGCATGCCTGTGGGACGATAAGTTTGTCATAGCCAATTTATACAATTGGCAAGCTGGCTCCTACGCTATTCGCCACTGGGGACCGACGAATTTATGGCTAATGTCCCTCCCTCCGTTGCCGTACGTCTTTCCGTCTGCTCTCACGCCGTCCGTGAAAAAATAACCGCCGTCCCGGCGCTCGAATGATGGCACGTCGCGAACGCGACCGGTTACGATGCTTCAAACCGGGGATGCCCCTGCGTGTCGTGGTCGGACCCCGTGTCGGTACCGTGATTAATTACACCGTGACCCGAATTCCGCAGCAATCCAAAATTCTTCCATCCATCTGTGCTTGGAGTACGTATATACAATGGATTTTACATATTTTCTTGTCAATTTTGTTATTTTCCTTATAATCTTTTTATTAAACAAATTTTTTGTTATTAATACATATTAGGATTGAAAATGTGCAATTGTTTTTGGAAAAATTAGTATTCATTTTTATCATACTGTCTACTGTATTTACCATACTTAGATGCATTATGTTGACCAAAATTTTAATAAATTTTTATCTATGAGCTAGGTTATGTTAATTATTTGGGACCTATACTACTTATTGGCAAACCCCAGTACTACTGTCAATTTTTTAGAAAAATGGGAGGAGAAGAAATTTAACCCTTGCACTTAACTTTAACTAAGACGGTTGGACCATCTTACACGGTGCATAGTCAAAATCGATTTTCTCCACAGCGAAGTTTCAAATGGAAACATTTTATTCTTCATTTTCGAATTGTTTTTCCACATAGAATCACCCCGTCCATCTAATTGCAAGCCATATCTAAGTACACGTGTATTCGTTGAATATTTAAAGTCCAGTGTACAAGCACCTCTGAAAGTGAAACCCACTGTTGTATTTAATCCTTTGCACTCGAAAGGTGAGTCTAAGTCAGCGTTTAATCAAATTCCGAGGACGCATGTTAATTAACATATCAAATTTAAAATAACCTACGATTTCATGGAATGTTGAAATAAAATAATTGTAAGTCTTAATTTATACTCGATTCCTTAGTTACCGTTTCAAAAAGAACTCTCTGTAACGAAAATAATCACCGAGTGCGAGGGGTTAATACAGGCTGCTGTATATTGTCATAATGGAAACCAAGTACTGGATTATTTATACCATGATATATACAGTAACCACGATGAAAAATAATTTTAAAATATAAATGATAGTACCACCGATTCTTTTATCAATTTCTACTTTGATCCACCAAGAACGGAACTCCGTAGACATAACAGTGGATGCAAAGAGGCCCCAGTGACAGAACAATATAGATTTTACTGGCCTTTTCTATATTTTGATACGTCACAGATTAAGTGCTTCCTACTTACCACGTTCCCATATAGCAATAAGTACAACTACCTGTAAATTACCTGTAAACTACGCGTACTTTGTCTCAGAGTCTAGTTTTATAAACCTAGATTAACCACTATTCCTATTTATACGTTTAAGGATATTTGTTGTATTTGTTATATAAATACCCAGAGGCTTTAATAAACGTATGTTGCAAAAAAAAAAGAAAACAGTGGATGCAAAGAGGTTAACCTCGTTGAAAATAGAAGGACCAAGGGAATAATAAGCCGGATTGATATTACAGACGTGGAACGTTTGTTTTGATTGCTGGAAGGACACCGTCCCCGAGCAGAAGTTTCACCCCTTTGCACGGTCTCCCTTCCTCGATTGGTATTCAGCCAGGCGGATCCCTTGGATCCGTGTTACGGCGCCGGGGACATGTGTCACCGTGAACGATAGGTGGCGGTGGCGGCGGCCGGAAATAGCTGTTTAAAATTGCATCGAGGGCCCACCGTTAGAGGCACGTGCGCTTTTTAATGTCCCGACGAATGCTCACGATAATGTCCTTTAAGCTTTTATTAACGGTTAGCAGCGGTACGTGGGTCGAATCGCCATGGCCATTCGCATGCGACATCACGAACCACCGTGCTGGCATCTCCTTCGGGAGATCTGATAACACGTAGCACGTTTATTTTTCCAGGCCAGGTCGCACTGAAGCGCCGATTCATTTCTCGCGTGTAATCTTTCTCGGGGACTGAGCCTACATATCCAACATGGCGGAATTTTTTTTTCTTCCCCTGCGCTCGAGTAATCGTGCATTTCTGTCCGGAAAAGTGAGGTTATGGAAGATGCTGGGAACGCTGGGTACGAAGATCTTTTGTTCCAACAAGTTTAACTTGCTCCAGATTTGAGAAAACTTATGATGGAAGCGGTGTTTAAATAGTACAGGAATGTTAAGTAAGGACTTCGAGAAATTCAGTCACCATGCGTATCCCTCTAGCGGAGAGTACGGGAAGCTCTCGCTATATCTTTTAATTCGTAGTTTATCATATTACTGGAACGTGTGTGTAACAGGTTTTGAAGACTATAAATCTTGGAGAAAACGAAATTTGGACTTGCATGCGAAAATATTTGAATATTATAATCCAAGGGAATTCTTTAACCAAAAAATTCCTATTTTAATTAAAGTTTGTGCGCATGTAAAGCACAAGAGTCTTTGATAGATGTCGAATTTTTCGTCATCAAATTTTGTTTATGATTGCCATCTCAGATCTATCAGATTCCAATGGTATTTTCACTAGCAGTGAAACTAAATGTTTTAAAATATGACATAACCTAAAAGACACGTATCCATTTCGATATATTTCCAAGAATGATTAATAATTTTTTTTACGAGTAGCAAGGAGACCGCAATATGAGACACCAGGAATCTGGGACTGTGAAAAAGGGGAATTCTATTCTGCCATGAAGGTTCCATCGAAGAAGCAGCAAACTTGGGGTCGAGAAGTTGGGACAATCTGCGAGCAACGAAGCTAGCGCGCAGCATACGAGTTTAGCGGTTTCGGATCAATAGGAAGGCAATCGAAAAGAGAAAGAGAAGTGTCCATTATGGCATTAAGAGCGCGAGAGGGTCCCTGGTCTCGTGGGGAGGAAAGTTTTGGCAATGATTAACCGGACTGGAGGCTGCGGTCTCGACGAGTCGATGGAACTAGCCTGGGTTGATTTGCCGGGAATAATTATGTCCCGCTGCCAGCTCCCTCTGGCGAAAGTTAGCGCTGCTGCTACTTACGAGTTAGCCAGAATCTTTCCTTCGTCGCGTGCGACGCATACGCGATTTCTGCGTGGAATTTTGTTGAATTTCCGAGGCAACTGGTCGGGAGTTGAGATTTCTACGCGAGTTCCTCTCATGGCGAAAAGATGTAATCTCGATACCTGCGATGGTGATCGAGCCAATAATTAACGTGTATGTGTATGACGATGTGGTTCGAAGTTTCTGGTCGGTTCGTTTGATACTTCTGGTATGAGATACGTTATCAGGAAACATTTCATTATACTTATCTCAGGTATAATTATTACGTACAGAGCACTTGCAACATCTTATAACATAGGTAATATTCGCGGCATAGTTACATCTTTATAATAGGTGTATACTGGGTGTTCGAAAAATCGTGGTGCAATCAGCAACAGAGTGATTACTCGAATAAAACTGAGCCGAAAATCGAGAAAATGAAGTCTCAAATTAATTATTTCAAATTTCACGTTTGCCTAACCTGTCAAACCTCTCTGTTGCTTCCATCTGTGAACAATATCAGTTAGAATATAATCCAATTTTATATTCGGATAGTAAGTAGCAAACTACAAATTTCAGTAACTGATTTATTTCAGTAATTTACAATTTTGTAGACGAATTAACGAAACGTGAATTGAACCTAATGTGCCTGATTTTTAACTTTTTCGAACGCGTGAATGATATTATCTTTCGACTAATCGCGATTTTGATTATTTTGGGAATAAACTATTCCTTTGACGTGACTGCACAAGTAAATCACGTGTCCAATTGCACGCGTGCTAATAAATTTTGAAACTTAAAAAAAGATATTCTATATTTACATCTCAGGTTTATGCTTGCCAGTTGTACCACCACGATTTTTCGTACACCTTGTATATATTATTACCAAAGTATGTTTAATTATTCTCTAGAAAATTCGTTGCTAACTCGAGTATCAATTTTAAGTCAATAAGAATTTTTCGAGATAACAAAATTCTTTGTTAATTTTCGTTTTCAATTTTATAATTTTTGGTATAGGTGTATAAATATATGTGTATAAATAAATGAATGACTTAGATAATTTAACGATCCAAAATTATTCGGTCATTTAATAATTTAATACGAGGATTGATTATTTAATCGTTTAAATATTTAACTAACGCGTATTCAGATCGCAGAAGTGTCTGTATTCCAAATATTACATCGTCGATCAGATGATCGACAAACAAAGTCGTCTAGCCATCTGGTTTAAATGAAACTGTAGAAATCGATGCAACATCGTTCGCGCTCGCGTTTGTTAATCGAAACTCGAAATTGGCGAAAAGCAGAGAAGCGAGGCCGGAAAAGCAGACAGTCTAGCAAACCTATCAATAAACCACAGAAAAATCAAACGAGGCTTAGATTTCAGGAAATTCCGACAAGTTCCATAACATCTGGCTTATCCGCAAAATTAGTCCAGTGACTGCGATTTCGGGGAATTTCACTGACATTAGGGGAATACCATGCTACGTGGACAACTCACCACTGCTGAACTATACCGGGGTCTCATCAGCCCCTTTTTCAGAAGAAATTTAAGCGTAGGTAGGTTTCTTCCTTCATTGACATCGCTACAAAGTGTCACGTAATATAATTGGTAACCTAATATGAAAAATACATCGCATAATTTCAAATTTAGGGTAATAAGTGAATTTTCGTTAACCTATTCATCGAGTCCCTCCTCCAAACACAAAATAAAAATTTTGTAAAAGAAAATCAATTTTTGGTTGATAGATACTAACTCTGGAACATATAGACGTAAATTTAATTATGCATTGAAAAATAAACAATGACAAAATTCGTACTTCTTAATGCTTTGTATATTATATTATAAACATTATAATATAAACACTAATGAATAGCAGTAACGATTAGAAAATATAAATTGACAAATTTAATGAAATTTCGAAGTCTTAAATACCTACATACTTTAGACATAGCAAATAAATAAATAAAATAAATTTCTGTAATAAGAAATTGTTTTACAATGGAAACCAAGCTATTGACGTAATTTTTAATTGTATTTATTAAAACTAGACTGATCTTTGCATCCACAGCGGCAGTTAGGTATGCAGACGACAAAGATACCAGTAAAGTAGAAGGAATATTTTCCTGGCTGAAGGATGTTCTCAGACCAGGTAAGGAATCAAATTTTTCCTGTACCCTGACACACTATTAACCCTTTGCACTCGACGATTTCTTGGCTGAAGAAGAGTAGGAGTTCGAAGATTTTGTGCTATAAAGTTGACGATGTTTTTCTGAGCAAGGAATAAGAAGTAGTATAGTAATTGACACGTGGAATTATTTGATTTCGATTAAATTTGATATATTAATTAATATCGGTCTTCAAAGTTTTAGCAAATGGTGACTGAATGGTGCCTTTGGAGTGCAAAGGGTTAACAGTGTACTTAACCATAATTTCTACGTAATAAAAATATTAGCAAAATGGAGTCACAATTTGAAAAAACAATACTGTCCCTTTGTTCCTTAATACTGAATAATTGGTCGATAAAAAGATATTTGGAATAGCCTAGAATAAAATATTAATAATTATTTATTAATATCAATCATATAATGTTGAAAAGCAATGGTTATGTTTAAATTACAATTACCAATGTTAATTTTATTTATTTGTTAGATGAAATGAATTAATTTGCTGTCTTTTCGTCTTTAATATCCTCCCACATCTCTCATCAACAATGTATTCACACACACTCGCAGCCCTCACTTCAATTCTCATCACCTATGAACCTCCTGTTGCACAAATAAAAATCAGGAAATGATGTTAATTATTTTGATACGAAAAATTATTGGCTGCAAATGTGTTAGCTTATCAGCTTGACCCAACGATTAAATTAAACCCTCTGAACGTTCTAAGAAACCTATGACCCAACAACTTAAGACAATAGTCGCGATTTCAGCGCCAATGTAACGCTTTGTAGACAGTAGGACCGACGAAGCTGTAAGCGTGATCGATCGCGGGGCAACGTCGCCCGAGAAACACGAAATAAGTTGCACCAAACTCAGGGACATAACCGACCAGAACTTCATCGACGTTGATAAATCGATTAAAGCACCAAAAGATGACGAAAGGACGACCCTAGGAAATCTAGTAGACTATTCCGGTGGTATCTCGATCTCGAATGCAAAAGTCGACGAGGAAACGAATAATGACAACGTTGACACTAGTCTAAAGCGGACGTATGGATCACGATCCATCCTGTATCACGATCCTCTGATTTTGGCAGAGAAAACGAGGACACAGGTCCGGACGATCGTCAGCTGCGCTCCCAGAAGAACGAAGCCACCTATCAGAGAGCCCAACATGCCTGAACAGCAGCAGAAGAAGGACGACAAGAAGGACAAGAAGAAGAAGAAGCCAGTGATACGTATGGAGAACGGGATGTCCGAGAACTGCCAAAACGAAGTCACTGCCGAGTGCAGGAACGACCTGTACGATAACCTGGACGTAAACTTCCAGTGGGGTATCAGACTCCCCGAAGAATTGGAGAAGGAACAGCACTTGGAGTCGAAACAGGACTGCGAGGTTGGTCTAAAGAGGATGGAGAACTCTCTTTCTGCTGACACTAACTATTCCAGTTATCAGGTCTTCTCCTCGCAGGCCATGGGTGCCATCCGAGAGATAAGAGACCTGCAAGTGACCATGAGCTCGACGAAGGACACGGACAAGAGCGCAGATGCGATCGCCACTGGCGACACGAGTAGCGAAAAATCGGACAAAGCTATAGAGAGCACCAGTCCAGTTGCTTCGAAGGAGATCAAGGAAGTGACCAGCATAGAGTCGCTGAAGAAGATACTGAAGACGTCGCCCATCGTGATGAAGGAGACCAGCGTGGTCGACGAGGATTACAACGTCCCCACCAATGCGAACTTCGACGCAGAGCTAGCTGCTTGGAAGGATCTAGTTCTCAAGTCCAAGGTCCCCGTGGATCCTACCAAAGAGGAATTCATAGGCACAGAGACTACCAGACAAGCTGAGATGCTGTCCATCAGACCGGAACCGCCTCAGCCGAAGCTGGACGTGCAAGCCGTGCCAACTACTGACGACTCCATGAAGGACGACGAGGAGGAGGTTGAGTTCTCCAGAGATGTGAAAGGTAACGCGACCTCGATGGATGTAAGACGAACCAGCAGCCCCAGTGACGTACAGAAGATGGACAGCAAGAAACTGCACACGGGGCCGATTTGTTGGCTCAACAGACGTGGCCATGGAAATGGTTTCAACGGGGGACTGAGATTGAACAATTCGTGGATCTTGGACTCGTTGGAGAACGACGCCAACATCGTGGCGTCCGATTTTTCTACCAGTACTGACGGTGGCTGGAGCGATGCTGAACGAATTCCTGCGGATGGAGCAGCTGAAGCCAAAATAGAGCCAGTGGAGACTGATCCGCAGGCCAATGTCGCGAGCAGTCAAGAGATGGAACGAAGCAGCGACGCAAACTTGGAAAATGTGTCTTCCAACGAGGCTACTCAGGAACAACGTCAGGAACAACGAGAGCAAACGGTAAATTTTGAGCAACAGGAACAGCCAAAGCTCGAGGAGGAGTTTGCGAGTAGCTTGAACACGATTCCTGAAAGGGAAATTGACATTTCTCTGACTCGTATGCCACAGGAGAATCAGGATATGTTGGAAAATTCTCTATTGACACCCGCCCAAAGAGATTCGAAGAAATACGAGACTGATGATCGCGTGCTTCCTCTACCTGACGATATCCAGATCAATTCTGAGTATGCAAATGCGTACGAGGACGACTTTTATCCTAGCTACGAGTCCATGGCATTGGAACACCCAGGTAATGATCCCTTTTTGCAACTTTTGAGGTTACGCGTATCTTTGTATCTTTGTTTGAAAAGTTAGTTCGCGATGAAACCTAAATGTGTCACTAATTATAGTGGATCTTAGCTTAGAAAGTGTCATTCATTACCGAGTCCAGGTATAACTAATAGCTGGTAGAAAGTACAGAAATGTTCCATGCTCTGATATTTATAAATAATAAAACCATTCTCTTAAAGCAAAAATTATTCCTTGCAGAGAAAGTATCCTCCGATCAGAACCAGGAACAATCCTTGGCAGGGGAGGAACAGCCACGAATCGACGAGGACAGAAAACTATTCGCCGGACAAGCAGGACAAGCTTTGGATTCTAGCGAATACATCATTGACAGCAATTACATAAAGGTGCCAGGTGATCCTTACCCGTACAGCAAGGAACACTTCAACAAATGGCGTATGAGCCGCGAGATTCACCTTGGCCCCATAAAAGACCTAGAACAGGGGGACATCTTGGACACACCGATCAACAGCCCGACCCCTGGCAGACGAGTCGAAATTCAACAACCGGTCCGAAAGATGTCACTGAATTCTCATATTCGAGAAACACCGGATGACGTTCATCATTAAATAGTTTCTCAAAAGTACCAAACAACTGACCCTGTCAATTTCAAGATCCTATACTGAAAACAACTACTGGGGAATGAAATGAAACATCAAATTCGTTGAGAAGATTGGGTTTTCGTGGAGTCCAACGTTAATTGCTATTGTGAATAAAACTTCCTCGTGTCCAAGATGTTTGTAATACCTGGTAAACATATTGTCCCGACTCTAACCTGTACCTAGTGTCCAATATTGTTCATGATACACTGAAACCACGAATAAACGTTATTAAACCAAAAGTTGGTGCAAATCCACAATGTTTCCTTTACGTTGACCACGAACCGATCATTTTGTGTAATCTTGGACACTTTAAGTGACACCAGACCTATCAGAAGACAGCTGCACGCTGTAAATACCTCTGCTGGATCGACAGCTAATACCTAGCTGACCAAGACACGCCGTGAAATCAGAAATAGGAGCCTGCGACTGGCCAGAGACTCTTCCACGGCCAGAAGAAAACATCCAACGATGGAACAACGATGCATCTCGAAGATACTACCGACAGACTCGTGACGAAGAACCATCGCGACTTCCTGGTGAGTGTTGCCCACGGATCGGGGCTTCGTTCGCTCATGACGGGCCTCCTTTTGTTCCTGTTCGCGATCACGATGCTCGAGGAAGCGGTCTTGCGGGTAATAAAGTTGTGATACAAAGTGAACGGACAGAGGAGCTGATACTCGGGCAGATCGCGATAATTAGCCGCATAGTGATACGCGGAACGGTTAATACCAGAGTTCCCGTGTCCGGGCCGGTGTAACCGATTATTACGCGATTTCTTGCGGCGACCTGGCGTAAATGATCGTGGACTGGGCCCGATCGTAATTAGCTGGCCGGTCGCGGTATTTGCGTTGCATTAGCGCTGAGCATCCCGTGATTGGGGGCTAACAAACGCTGGCGATGAACGATTAATGAACGTGGACGATGGAGTTCATCGCTAAATAACGATTCGACGGAATAAAGTGCTACATATTCTACCAGTACTGACGGTGGCTGGAGCGATGCTGAACGAATTCCTGCGGATGGAGCAGCTGAAGCCAAAATAGAGCCAGTGGAGACTGATCCGCAGGCCAATGTCGCGAGCAGTCAAGAGATGGAACGAAGCAGCGACGCAAACTTGGAAAATGTGTCTTCCAACGAGGCTACTCAGGAACAACGTCAGGAACAACGAGAGCAAACGGTAAATTTTGAGCAACAGGAACAGCCAAAGCTCGAGGAGGAGTTTGCGAGTAGCTTGAACACGATTCCTGAAAGGGAAATTGACATTTCTCTGACTCGTATGCCACAGGAGAATCAGGATATGTTGGAAAATTCTCTATTGACACCCGCCCAAAGAGATTCGAAGAAATACGAGACTGATGATCGCGTGCTTCCTCTACCTGACGATATCCAGATCAATTCTGAGTATGCAAATGCGTACGAGGACGACTTTTATCCTAGCTACGAGTCCATGGCATTGGAACACCCAGGTAATGATCCCTTTTTGCAACTTTTGAGGTTACGCGTATCTTTGTATCTTTGTTTGAAAAGTTAGTTCGCGATGAAACCTAAATGTGTCACTAATTATAGTGGATCTTAGCTTAGAAAGTGTCATTCATTACCGAGTCCAGGTATAACTAATAGCTGGTAGAAAGTACAGAAATGTTCCATGCTCTGATATTTATAAATAATAAAACCATTCTCTTAAAGCAAAAATTATTCCTTGCAGAGAAAGTATCCTCCGATCAGAACCAGGAACAATCCTTGGCAGGGGAGGAACAGCCACGAATCGACGAGGACAGAAAACTATTCGCCGGACAAGCAGGACAAGCTTTGGATTCTAGCGAATACATCATTGACAGCAATTACATAAAGGTGCCAGGTGATCCTTACCCGTACAGCAAGGAACACTTCAACAAATGGCGTATGAGCCGCGAGATTCACCTTGGCCCCATAAAAGACCTAGAACAGGGGGACATCTTGGACACACCGATCAACAGCCCGACCCCTGGCAGACGAGTCGAAATTCAACAACCGGTCCGAAAGATGTCACTGAATTCTCATATTCGAGAAACACCGGATGACGTTCATCATTAAATAGTTTCTCAAAAGTACCAAACAACTGACCCTGTCAATTTCAAGATCCTATACTGAAAACAACTACTGGGGAATGAAATGAAACATCAAATTCGTTGAGAAGATTGGGTTTTCGTGGAGTCCAACGTTAATTGCTATTGTGAATAAAACTTCCTCGTGTCCAAGATGTTTGTAATACCTGGTAAACATATTGTCCCGACTCTAACCTGTACCTAGTGTCCAATATTGTTCATGATACACTGAAACCACGAATAAACGTTATTAAACCAAAAGTTGGTGCAAATCCACAATGTTTCCTTTACGTTGACCACGAACCGATCATTTTGTGTAATCTTGGACACTTTAAGTGACACCAGACCTATCAGAAGACAGCTGCACGCTGTAAATACCTCTGCTGGATCGACAGCTAATACCTAGCTGACCAAGACACGCCGTGAAATCAGAAATAGGAGCCTGCGACTGGCCAGAGACTCTTCCACGGCCAGAAGAAAACATCCAACGATGGAACAACGATGCATCTCGAAGATACTACCGACAGACTCGTGACGAAGAACCATCGCGACTTCCTGGTGAGTGTTGCCCACGGATCGGGGCTTCGTTCGCTCATGACGGGCCTCCTTTTGTTCCTGTTCGCGATCACGATGCTCGAGGAAGCGGTCTTGCGGGTAATAAAGTTGTGATACAAAGTGAACGGACAGAGGAGCTGATACTCGGGCAGATCGCGATAATTAGCCGCATAGTGATACGCGGAACGGTTAATACCAGAGTTCCCGTGTCCGGGCCGGTGTAACCGATTATTACGCGATTTCTTGCGGCGACCTGGCGTAAATGATCGTGGACTGGGCCCGATCGTAATTAGCTGGCCGGTCGCGGTATTTGCGTTGCATTAGCGCTGAGCATCCCGTGATTGGGGGCTAACAAACGCTGGCGATGAACGATTAATGAACGTGGACGATGGAGTTCATCGCTAAATAACGATTCGACGGAATAAAGTGCTACATAGTGGATCGACTCTTTCAACGGATCCCTTGATTCTTTTTTCCCTGAGAAACGATAAAGCCAGCAGAGAGATGGAATCACGGAGTATACCTGGCCAGCCAATAATCGTTAGGATTTTCTTCACTTTTTCGCTACCTATGAGCAAGTCTACGGGGTGGCTGTCCGGCTCTGTAAACAATTACTTTGTAAAGAGGCGGTTGGCTAAACACACGTTCTCCGTTAAATCCACAAATAATAAAATCGCAGGGTTAAGTGCATTACGAGGAATATTTATACTTGTTGATTGCAGTTAATATTTCCCCAGGGCTTCTGGACGTGCCCTGCGCGGATTTCTACCCGAGAGGATCGATCCAATGCCCTGCCCGACATTTCAACTGCCTTAAAGTCGAAAATTACACCCTTATCGTTATCATCCGTGTAATCATTGATCATCAACTTTACGCACACCGTAAAACGTTCGACCGGTGATTTTACACTCGGCAGGCTTAGATAATATCGGCTGCAAGAACCCGGCTCACGAATAGCCGGACAAATCCATTTAAAATGTACACGTAAATCGAGCAAAACCACAGTTCCGCTCGAAACTGTAAATTATGGCGAGGATTCGTTTCGGTTCCTATAAAAGTGTCGAATTTTTCCAACAGAATATTCGAACACGCACAATCCAACGAATGGAAATCCGTCGACCTCGGTGGACTCGCTAAGTCTATCGAATCCATCGAGTAATAACGATGCAACGTCCTCGGTTGAAACTGCAGAGGCAGAAAACGAGATCGGAGGAACAGAAGATTCGAAGAAGATTGGCAGGAAGAACAAAAGTCCCGAGGAGCACATCGAGACTATTCAACCGGATATTAATTTTCCTTCGGGATCCAATACAGGCATTTCTAAGCGACGTACGAAGAGCAGTAAATTTTTCTTTCAAAAAATTTAAGCAATGGAACCGATAATTAAATATTTCATTCCTACAGGCAGGGCCAAATTAGTCCAAAAGCCGCAGGTCGAAAAAGAGGGAACCGAAACTAACGATGTGAGCATTCGTACACTGAGAAAGAAAGAGTTACTATGTGAGTGTTTCAATTATCACATATTTATTTGACAAAAATTTGTATTATTTGTTCGTTTCATATCATGTGAATATTAAAAATAATTTAGAAAATATTCCATACTCAGAAATGGAATATCAGAGTATTAAAAATAACTTGTTTCCTTAAATATTAATTTTTGGTATAATTTGAGTTACATATTGTTATTATAACTATGATATCTAATTGTATGAAACTAGCCTTAAACGTCCTTAAATTATTTCTAACAATGATCATTGTACTGTATTGTATATGAGTATTTATATGAGTATATATGAGTATATATAATATGAGTATTTATGTATATGAGTATTTATAAAAATACATTGGAATACTTTTCCCTGTTGCTTCCTTCAGTGGTAAAGAAAGAAGACATCGAAAAAATATACGAGCAAAAGAATTACGCTTACCTACGAGCGGAGGATATGAAAAAATTGCGGTTATTTCCAAGACGTAGACCCCCGATTACGGAACCAGACACTTCTACTGAGAAAACCTGAACAAAAAAATAAAATAATAATGTAAAACGATCAAAATTTATAACGAGTGTAAAAAAAAAATATTTCCAATAAAGATATTAATAAAAGGTAATTGGCTCTCGTTTCTAAAATTTATCGATACTCATTAGTCGGTATTATTCTTACCGTCGTTTAAGTAGGTATCGCTGTGACCGTGGATCAACAGTTCGTGTCAATGTTCAGTTCGAGCGGTTATACGGTTACATCGTATTTTTCCCGGATATATCATTAATTAACACGGTACGGTATAAAGACCATAAACTTATTCGACTCGCGATTATTTTCGTAAATCATACAGTTCGCGAAGCGTTTATGTATCGACGATACTCCGAAATATTTGATAAATGTCATTCGTCGTCGCTTCTCCTCGCAACGACAATCTAACCTGTAACCGGACAAGGGACGCCGCATCGTAATACAGTGAACGCGTGTGATTCGTTCGCGACACGTCTACGTATCGGTGGCACACGAGAATATTTGATGTACACTATTCGTCGTCGTTTCTCCTCGCAACGCTATTGTAACGTATAATCGAACGAGGGACGCGGAATCGTGATATAAATCGTGTGTGATACAGTTCGCGACACGTCTACGTATCGACGATATTTCTAATTCTCGATGAACGACATTCGTCGTCGTTTCTCGTTGCAACGCCACTATAACATATAATCGGACACGGAACGCGGAATCCTAACACAGTGAAATGCGTGTAAGCAGTCGCGACACGTCAACGTATTGGTGACACTCTAGAATATTCGATAGATACCATACGTCGTCGATTTCTTTTCGCATCGCCAATTTAACGTATATCCGGACAAGAGACACGGAATCGTGATATAAATCGCGTGTGATACAGTTCGCGACTCATCTACGTATCGACGATATTTCGAATTCTCGATAAACGACATTCGACGTCGTTTCTCGTTGCAACGCCATTACGACATATAATCGGACACGGAACGCGGAATCGTAACACAGTGAAATGCGTGGGAGCAGTTCGCGACGCGTCAACGTATCGATGACATTCTAGAATATTCCACAGACACCATTCGTCGTCTTTTCCCTTTGCAACGCGAATGTAATCTATAATCGGCCAAGGGACGACGAATAGTGATATAAATTGCGTGTGATACGGTTCGCAACGTGTCTACGTATCGATGATACCGGAGAATACTTGATAAATGCCATTCGTCGTCGATTTCTCTTCGCAACGACAATTTCACGTATAACCGGACAAGGAACGCGGAATCGTGATAGAGTGAAACGCGTATGATCAGTACGCGACGCGTCAACGTATCGATGGCATTCCAGAATATTCGATAGACACAATTCGTCGTCGAATTCGCTTCGCAACGCGAATGTAACCCATAATCGGACAAGGGACGCGGATCGGTAATATAAATCGCGTGTGATATGGTTCGGGACGCGTCTACGTATTCGTCGATGCTCCAAAATACTCGATGAACGCCATTCGTCGTCGTTTCTTTTCGGAACGCCATTGTAACCTGTAATTGGACAAGGGACGCGGAATCGTGGTACAGTGAAACGTGTATGAGCAGTTCGCGACGCGTTTACGTATCGATGGCATTCCAGAATATTCGATAGACACAATTCGTCGTCGAATTCGCTTCGCAACGCGAATGTAACCCATAATCGGACAAGGGACGCGGATTGGTAATATAAATCGCGTGTGATATGGTTCGGGACGCGTCTACGTATTCGTCGATGCTCCAAAATACTCGATAAACGCCATTCGTCGTTGTTTCTCTTCGGAACGCCATTGTAACCCATAACCGGACACGGGACGTGGAATCGTAATACAGTGTAACGCGTATAATACAGTTCGCGACGCGTCTACATATTAATAATACCTCGGAATATTCGATAAACACCATTCGTTGTCGATTTCTCGTCGAATCGCCAATCTAACCTACAACTAAACGAGGAATCGTGATACAGTGGAACGCGTGACACGTCGGTGATCTGCTATTGTTGCAAACGACCCGTTAAGGTGAGTCTATTGCTTGCTAAAATTGCTCGTTCCCGTGGCCGATTAAAAGCAATCAGGGAGCAGCCGTTCCATTTCAAAGTCGTATCGGCGAAATTGCTACGCGCGGTGTGGTTAGCTCGCTTTAAAAGCCTGCTCGATTCTCGGATCAACCGGGGCGGCCATTGTATCGTTAATCCGGCCTCGACACACCTGTCGACGATTGGACGACGGAAACGAGAGAGGCGAACAGAGGACGATGATAAGGTGGAGAGCGATCGGCTAGGTCGTTGGAGAGCGGACACGTGTAGTTAGGTAGGTCGAGACGAGCAAGCGAATTCGTCGGCGTGTTCGTGCGAACTATCGACCCGCGGCGCGAGATGCGTGCCTACCGGTCACGAACGCGTCCGCCCGGAGGCTGTTATTTTGCCGGCGGGAACGCAGCCATCTCCGAATCGTCTCGAGCCTATCTAATCATTCAAATCGCGGCAACCCGCCTAATCGCGGTATACGCAACCGCTGCTGCCCATCGGTCTTCTTCCTCTTTGGTTCCAGACCTCGACTTCCACGCCAATAACGCAATAACGCGCCGGGGAATAATGCTAGATTGCCGGCCTGATTGCTCTCCTCTCGTGCAGAGAGAACTCGCGCCGCGTAACTCGTTCGCCTATACGTGGATGCACGTATAGGTTAGGCGGCAGCTGCTTCTGGTCGGCAGTGTTTCTGGTTTCTGTGAATTTTTAGCTTCCACTTCCGGTCGAGATGCTGTAGTCCTTCGATGGGTCGTGGGCACGAAATTTTTGCTTTCTAGGGAAAAGAGGCTCTGATTGTGGCGTACTGACGAGGTGATGTTCATTCGGTAAGTCAGTGTAGAATTTGTATAGCGTAGGTAATAATGTAGTGGGAAGCATTTTAAAATTTATATGGTGTTTCATAAATGTAGAGCGTTGGTAACAGAAATTCCATATATAAAATAGTTTTATTACAGTTCATTCCATAGTTTGGTATTATTGTTATTTATGGGGAGAAAGTATTAGTAATTTTCTTGTTGGACTGTAGGTAGATTATAATAATTTTTAGGATTGGTGAGTGATAAAAATTGAATGGTAAAACGAGTGAAAGATATTTTAGTAAAATTGTAAATATGTATATATAATTTATATTACCTGGTATATAACTTTGCTGTAATTTTTCTTCTACCATCCAGTGTTCCTATTGTTCACAGTACTGTTTACAGAAAATAGATCTCTTTAAAATTATTCTTTTACCTCTTTACTTTTTAATTACTCGGATGAGCTTGCATAATGTAAATTTCATTATCTTTTCGGATTATCTAGTTCTAGGTATCTTTTAACAAAATCTTGACAATCACAAGGCAAGGAATAATAATAATTTTCATTACAAATTTCTCTATTTTTTTTATTATTCTTTTAAACTTCAATTGGAGACGTGCCTTTCTGTTATCACTAATAAAATATATAATATGTATATAAATAATAGATATCTACTGTTGCCTACACAACTATAATATATTTATTATCTTTTCTATGCTAAGTAATTTTATTATTTCATGATTGCAATTGGATTTTTTATTTTTATTGCAAATCCAATAATTATTCATTACAGAAACTTTGATCAATTGAAAGCCAATATAGTCAGTATATATAATCCAACAAAAATATGGTTATTGAGTTAGAACTATACCACATAGCTACAATACAGTTACTATAATATAACAATATAACAATACAGTTATTATAATCCAAAATAAAAATATAGTTAATATAGTTACACAGCTTGGTCTAATAGAAAAGAGCTTATTAGCGAACTTACACAGCAGAAACGATTTAAAAGGCCACTTTTCACCGCGACACCCCACAAGGCGCCTTTAAACACGAAACAAGACCAAACCCAACATTCGATCGCTCGTCCCATCAATCCTGCTCCCAATCACCAAAACCCGCGGCCATCGCGGGAAAAAACCCAGGCACGTCAAATCGGTGGGGCTCGTTTCTCAAGTGACTTAGAAGTTTCGCGTGGGGATCGGTTAGTACCCCGAACCGGTCGGCCGGAGCGTGCGTAACGCGAATGAAATTGCCGCGGTGCCCGTGTGGCGCGTCGGTCGTTTCCCGGCGGTGGCGTGATTACGTGGAAATCAGAAGCGGCGACGTCGTCGTTCCGCGATTCGCGCTCGTCAGGACGCCCAGGCCTCGATACTTTGCTTCTTTATTCGCGCGGCTAACGGCTCCGGGGTAACGAGTTTCGCACGATCGACCGATGATTTCTGCTCGGGGAGGAATCGCGCCGTGGCAATCAGACTCGTCGTTCTCGATTTTTCCGAGCACACCGAGTTTTCCTCTCCGCGGGGAGACTGCAATCGAACGGAATCGAGGGTACCGTTCGACGCCATTTTTAGGACAATTCGACGCCGACGACGAAGGGGCGGGGAAGGCTAGGGACGGACTGGATAATTGGCAGAGGAGACGGTGGATTAACAGTGGCCACGGTGGATTAAGGTTGGGACGTAGATTTGTTACCAGACGGGATTTGCCTGCTGCGATGTGTATTATTCGAAGCTGTTAGGAAATCGTGTTTGGGAGCGATCATGGCTAATGAATCGCGTAATTGAGGCATAAGAAGCGGATTGCCGTGCGATAAGATTCACCAACTTGTCTAATTTGCGTCGAAGCTTTTAATTGGGATGTTTATGGATAGGTGTAACGAGATTATAATAGACCTTGTCTATCGAACTCGTATATTTTCTGCATAGTGATCAATCAATACCTCTGCTGGGTAATTAATTTCCATACAATTTTAAACCAAAAGCAAAAGTAACTTGTAAATATTCATTGTACATTTTTTACAAAACATTTTTACCTGTGATACGAATTATTTTTTGCTCGAACAGTTTAGCAATGATGAGAAATTCCACTTCCTGTAAAGAGATTCAGTTGAGCGGATTTGAGTGCTACTTATAAGAGTTAGATTAATGTTTCTGTGTACTTGAATTTGGGTTGATTTTAACCCATTTGCATCATGGTTGTGTTCAGGCATCAGCGACGTTTAACTGACGACTAGCCCGTATCACCACGCGCGTATCAGCACCTACTCATAATGGCAGTTGAAAGGGTTTTCACAACAGAAGTAAAACTTGTTAAGAATATAATGAACCGATGTAGACGAGATGCTCACAAAAGGGATCAAACGTGATCTGTGGCATACGAGGAATATTCAGCAACTGGTAATGGAGAAAGTCAGCCCGCGGATTATTCCGCGCTCGGTGATAGGCGACAGTCGTGGCTCGCGGAATATTCCGCGCTTGGATGCAAATGGGTTAAGTTATACATTCTACAAGATTGTAGAAATAAAAATCCGAATCATAAATTCAAAAGCTGGTGTAAAATAACTGTGACCTGTGAATGGCTCAACTATCAGTCATGGTTGTACAGTGATGATATCAGGGGGAATTATGTCCCTATCATTGAATAACATACATAGTGCTATATGCAGTAGATAATTTTGATCAAGAAGAAAGGAAATTAAAGTACCCGTACAAAGTTCTTAAGCTCTAGTTAAAGGCATTCCCTTTTTCAAAGTACTCGGGAACCTTTGGAACCCATCTAGTCGGTCTGAAACCTGCTTGCAATATACACTTCATCCCATCTCTAGCAACGGTTACCGGACTCAGGTCCGGGGGATTGGCATTGGTAGCAGACGCGGTTTTATTTACGACTAGAACCGCTGACTGCTCCGGGTTCGCTCCTCCTTGACCCTCTCTTCCTCTGATTCGCGCGGGGGTTAGGACGATCCTATCTCTGCGGACGTGGCCGCGGATCATTCCCTCGCGGACTGGCTGCACTATAAAAGATCGTCCTATGGTTGTATATTACTCACGCCACCGTGTTTTCACTTGGCGCTGCGATCGCCGCCGATATCATAACTCCTTGTCGTACCGTCGTTCAACCAGCAAATCCGCTCGACGACCAGGCCTCCGCCTAGCAGCGATAGCAATCCCGATACCACCGGCAGCCCTGTAACGCGAGGACGAATATCGCGATTAGATTAAATTTTCATCGTGCCCGAGCCTCGCGCGTCTTTCCTCGCTAAATATTAAAATTCGCGTGTGCCTGCTTATTCCAACGATCCTGCTTTTGTTTTAATACCTGTGCACGATGATTTAGAGACGGATGGACGGTAATACCGGATTCCTGAATTCCATATTCATCTTCTTGATTTATCGTTTGTGATTCGTCTTTGGAGCCCAGTCGGATGATAGTTAAGGAGACACTTATGGGTTTCTAGCTGAAGGGATCGAGAACACGAGATGGTACAGAGTTAGGAGCTTCTCTAAGTGAGAAAATTAAGAATACTTTACTCAGAGAAGACGCTATGACATCAGTTCTGTGACTTCGGTAATTTGGATTTTAATTTTGTAATTTTTAAACCGGGGTGGATAGTCTGAATGCGAGGACATGTCAGGGAGCAGTCTGGGCATTGGTACGCGAAGGTTATCAGCAGCCTCGATGACGAGTTGACTCGTCTTTTACGTAGTTACCAGGTCCGGGTCTCTGGTCTAGCCTGGACAGCGAGCACACGACTAGCCGATAATCCGTGACGGCGCGATTATTCCCGGCGAGACACCGAAATAGATGGTTTACAGCCTCCCTTAAATACGTCAACGTTTACGCGCGAATTCCCGAAAGTAAATCGACGAAGAATGTTTTTGCAACGACGCAGGCCGTCGCGAGGCGAAGCCAACTCAAACGCCGAAGGCGGTCTACCCAAATCGCCTGGTTATTATTAATAACGCGAACACTGCCTTTGTTTACTGTGTCGCGGTATTTTACACGCGTCCCTCGATCAAGCAGCTCCGATGTTGACTCTTTAACTCAGGGGGTTCAAAGTTTTGCAAGTGTCGCGGACTTAATTGCTCGTGTGATCTGTGCATACATACTTGGACAAATGGGCTGGGTCGGTTTCAGATCTACTTGAAGTGTTCACTTGTTAAAGTCAAATTGGTCAATACCTGCCTTTACTAGTTAGGCCTTTACTAATCATAGTCTTCCCAAAGAGCATGAGATCTCAAATTCTATATCCTTAGAATCTATCACTTTCTACCACTTGAAATGCACACTGTAGGCAACTCGATAGAAATTGGAGTAAAAATCGTCCCAGGCTACCATAAGTCTTCAGGATCTTTAGAGATGAGAGGTTTTGGTCTTTTGACTCGACACTACGAGTCTGAGATTTGTAACTCCGTATTTGGACTAATAGCAAGGATCAGAGTCTAAGTATTAGTTGCAACCTAGGTTCTACGATTCAGTTTCTGTGTCCTAAACCTCCAAAGTGTTAGATCCTATGACATCGGTATCCATACTCCAAGATCCATGGTTGCATAACGTAACATTGACCTATGATGGAGTTTGAAATAAAAAGTAAATACCATGAATAGTCTAGGGATCCAACGCATGTTTCACCCTCTTCACCCAGTCTCTAATTCTCATCTAAGAAAGGAGAAAGATCATTCCCACTGAGCTCAGAATCCAAGTTCCAGTCCAAGTCCTCACGCGTGAACTGACTGCCTGAAGCGAAACCACCCGTAAAACGGGAACCACCTTGGCGATTGGCGCGATCTCGGGGCTACGGACATGTCTCAGGCCAGGCCTCGGCAGTGGGTGCAAGTCACCCCGCGATCATTCGGCGCAGCGTTCCACCGGCGTTCGTAGTGACATCACAAAAAATCACGGTGCCGTTTTCTGGCCGGATATCTTTCAATTACCCGTTAATATGATAGGCGGCGGGCGTAGTTGCAAGTCACCGGCACGTCGTTGCCCGCAGCACGCAGCCCGGCCGCCATGTGATTAATCGACGTCAACCACAGGCCCCGGCGCGCAACCTCCGCGGGGAGAATCGTCCGACGCGTTGACACGTCGATCCGTGGATTTGCGCCGCCATGCGGGGCCAACCCTCGAATCCAAACGTCACTTGCGAATCGAACGGTAGCTGGCGCGCCGTTGTTTCCTTCGATCCGTGATGCTTCGAGGAGTTTGCTAGGGGTCGGGACGCTGATTGATAAGCTTCCGATTTCTGTCCATTTTCACGCGGCTCTACCGCTCGAGTGGCCTTTAACCCTTTGCTCTCGAGGACTGACTCCCAGGCACCGTTTGTTTTAATACTTTGAAAATTTGGTAACGAATGTAAGGTAGAAACTAGATTAGAAATACACGCGAAATATTGAAATGAAGTGTTGCTTTCCTACTTTTATTTTAGCATAAAGGGTATCACCGAGCTTAGAAAAATATCAGAAAAGCTTCCAGTTGTTATATTTTTATAGTGAAAAAATCTGCCAGTGCCGAGGACTAACCCTTTAGCACACCTAATTCCTTCCCCAATTTTGTTTTTTTTTTCTGCGTAATAACTCTATCATTTTAGATGTTTAAATGTGCTTCAAAGGATAGCAGGTTTAAATAAATTTTGGTGATGTATTTAGGACTGTCAAGTGTTACTTCAAAGTTTTAGGGGTGTCTATGAATGAAATTGACGATGTGTCATAGTTAACCTATTATACCACAGTATAATAAATTTGACTCATTGCGAGTTCCTTATGTAGACTTCAAAATTTGTATAAATCTTAAAATTGAGTAATTTTAGAATACACAGTTTCTCATATTTAAATTATAGTCTAATAATCGTATTTGAAATTATTGAGATATTTTGAAAGCTTTATAGAAGGATGATTATCTTGAAAATTTGTTGGTTAGTTCTTTTAAAATTGAAAAGCTGTTTTAGGTTGCATGGGTATCTTAAGAGTGAAGTAGGGGTATGAAAATGGATTTGTTATTCAATAGTATACGTGTGTAAGTTAATTTGGAGGTTTAATTCCTGAATTTATTGACGTATGTCAAAATTTTCTCTCATATAGTGGGTTTTCAGAAAGTAAGCCCAGAAATGAGTTTGGTAATCGATATCATCACACGAGTATGGCTGATGTATTATGTTCTTCTGCAAGCTCCAAAATCAACACTCTGAGCTATATGTAGCATATGTTGTTTATGTATCTAAGCATAATCACTTCGCAGTAAATAATAGTGATTCAAAAATACTTCATTCAACGTGATGATTTGTGATGAACTATTTTTGCGAAAAGGTGTATCTCTCTACAGACCAATTTTCGAATAATCATCAAAACTATACTCCTATTTATAAAAATATTTTCTTTTTTAAAAAAATATCAGTTGAACTAATTTTTATATTAAAGTTTCAGAAATATATATATAATACGATTCAAAAATAGAGTTGAAGAATAATGGGTTTAAATACAGATTCATTTTAGTTACTACAGTATATAGGTACAGTGTTTAATAATCTACATATGATCATCAGTGACTAATATTTATAGTCTTGGCAATTTCTATGCTGTCAAACCACTGACCATGAAATTAGTTTTGGAAATCTCAGTTTAGTTTTAATTATTTCAACGATCTTTCTAGTACCAGCTACTTCTGTACTGCTCCAACCTCCTCTCTAACAGAGTGTACATAGCATTAGCTAGATCGTTTAACACTTTACCGAAGAAACAATGAATGAACTTCATTTTCCTGTGTATGGTAACGCCGGAGTTTAAATAACGTTACGTGTTCACGGGATGCTATGAGTAATAAACGTACAGATTAAATTAATTGTTTCAATGTTGTTCGGACGATCGAGCATGAAATCGCGCGCGTTGGTGTGCACAGCGAAAGTTGAAAACGCGTTCAGGCGGTAAATTGTAGTTTCAATATACCGTTTTAGCAAGCAATTCGCGTTATAATTCCCGCCCTTTTTTGTTCCATTCTCTAACCATGTCGAATTAGTCAGTCTAATTAAGCAAACATACAATTGATATTTTTTATCCCGACACCACGTTTCACCTGAGTTTGTCTATGGCAATCCTTGCGAAATAATTTCCAGCAACAGCTGAAGTCTCGTGCACGAAGTCACTTTTTGAAATTCAGATTTTCAAGTGTATTCGTGCGTCAGGTAACGTGTAATTATTTGCAACAAGGTCGGTTAAGAAACGAATTAATCGTGGTTCACGCAATCACTGAAAACGAGGTACCCAAGCTATTGGCTGAGTTCTCTGATCGTGTCGCAATCAGCATGGTCAATAACAACAGCAATAACAGTAACAATGACTTCATAACACGATTAGGTACACATGAATGCACATTTTAATTCGTGTGACACGTTTAGATTTGTCTTACAAACCTAAAATTACATACGTGTGGTTAGAGACCTAGAGTTCTGAAACCTAACCTATCCCAAGCAGCAACAGCAGCAATAACAGTTACAATAACTTCATGACGCGATTAGATATATATATATATATATAGACACACATTTGAATCAGTATATCACATTTAGATTTGTTTAATAAATAATAATAAACATTTGTTGAATCCACGTGATGAGGAACATAACCTAACTTCAGCAACAGTAGTAGTCACAGTAAAAATTGTATAGCAATATTGTATAGCAAAACACAATTTAAATTATACAACATTTGGTCAAGCAATTTAAAGACAGGTCTAAATCCTAATTTTCCATATATAACTGTGAATATAGGAATATAGGGATATTGGTATTCAGCATGCAATCTAGTAATATTTTTGTAAAGAGGCGCGCAAAAATATTTAAAAAATCCTTTTATACAGTATTTAAAGTGTAGTTAGGCTGACATATATAATGAACAATTGCATAAGAGGAACACTTAGATTGGTCAAAGCGATGATAGCTTCCTATCCTAGGTAGCCATGCAAGTTCACGTGAACGCGCGCGAACGACGAGAAGAAGCGGCCTGCTAAATGCCCCGACTAATTCGACGGAAGCACGAAAACAACGGGGCTTTTTCCCCAGCTAGTGACACCACGAGCCGGTGTCGTTTCCCATGATTCCTCGAGGGTGGCGGAGAACGATTTATGGAGGGACAGTGGTGTCGCTGTCGAGGAGCATCGAGGGGTTCTTTAACTCCTACCTGAGCCAAAAGCATGGGTAGATAAGGGAGGAGGAAGATCGGGCTTCTTGCTTCTTGTTGAAAGAGATAAGAAAGGATGTCGATCATGAAATTGTGTCGAAGCAGTAAAAAAAGTCCTTTTTTCGTGATATTATTTAGTACTTAAATGATTTCAATTGTTCAATATCGATTAAATCATTCGGATCTTATTAAATAGTTATTAAATATTTAGTAACTCGTTGACAATAATAATATTTACTTCATTTTAGTAAATGCAAAATTATTAATATTTCAATTTATACTTCATACGTAATAATTAAGTAGTTACCAATTACTTAATATAGAATTCTATTAAAGGAAAAATTTTTAACTAACACTCTGAAGTGTTGTTAAATACCTTCAATTATATTTGAAATTAATTAATTTAGATAATCAAATGCAAGAACACAAATGTTTCACATATTATAGCATTGATTACTCGAATCGGGTATTGGTATATCAAAAATTCCAGTCGAAATGTCTATCTAATAGAAACACGTTCAATAATCTATATAGGGTGTCCCAGCAGTGACAGTACAACCAGGAAGAGGGTGATTCTACATAAAAAAACGAATCGAAAATGAAGAATAAAACTTTTTCATTCGAAGCTTAGTTATGGAGAAAATCGACTTTGAATGTCCACCGCGCGCGCTGCTATACTGTTGCGCCATCTGTCAAACTTAAGTGCGCGTGTTCTCATGAATATTCAAAGTCGATTTTTTCGAGAACGAAGCTTCAAATAAAAAAATTTCATTCTTCATTTTCGATTCGTTTTTTCACGTAGAATCACACCTTACCGTTTGTACTACCGTTACTTGGACACCCTGTATGTAATGATCGTATACATTGTTCGCAAGTGTCATTGGATCGTTGCACTTCCATCTTCATCAAATTCGTTCACGGTATATATCAATCAATTTTCTAGTTTCCTTCTCGCCGACATTCGGCTCTTCTCGATTACTTCCGTCCCGGTTCGGGGTCGTAGGGTGGGGGCACGAGTGGATGACGATTCCGTGGAAGTTTCCGCGGTGTACTGGTCGAAATCGTTTTCTCGTTAACGCGCGGAAGAACGCAATAACTCGGTTCTCATCTCTCCACGCAGCCGGCCACTTGCGAGAATTAATCGTCACTCGTGACGAACGTTCCGATCGTAATCGAATTCCCGATGATCGAGCGTCCCGGCTTTGATTAAACCCACCGTCCCCAAAAAACTCTGAGTAATTATCGTTTCGCGTACGTTGTTCCCTTGTACAGAAACCCAATACGCTTATTACATCGCGCGATGGACAGAATGAAAAGGTCTTTAATAGCGCTGGTTCCTGGTGCTCTCCGCCATTCGGAGTTTCATTCTCGCCCATGACTTTGGCAAAAATATTGCTCATCTATATTCTTCGTATAATCTAATTACGAAATAGATAACCTCAAAATTCTTACAATCCCACTGTTTACATGGAAAAAATTAATAATAATATTTAATTTCGAAATTGAAAATTTTCAGAAATTTTATATTCTCAAAAATTGTTCGTCAATTTCATTTCAGACGAGTCTTTGCACTATTTCTCATTCCAAATATTCTAAATCCTAATTTTCTCGCATGCACGAAATATTCTGAATTATTTCAACACGGTGTAAATAGCCTCTTAAATGCTAAAATCAAAGGATTCTCGTAAGGCGATTGAAAATATCCAAATACAGGAAGGCTGTTGGAGCAACAATAACGCAAATACTTTGGAAACTAGTTCAAAGAAGCGAAGGAGCCGTAACATATTTCAGAAGATGGCCGCACCTCACAGGGAACCCACGCAGAGTCCAACTTCTGCAAACAAGCAGGCTGTTTTGAAACAGGAACTTCGGGAGTCGGCGATAACGTGTCGCAAGACCCGTGCAGAGGTTCGTACACGTGTTTAAATCGGTATTAAGTGCATCGGCGGCGGAACAGTGCCAAGAGGCGAAGTCAAACAGACGTTTATCTAATGTGTAATGGCATAATTTGCGAAGGGGCTTAATCACATCAGTGTTACTTGGCCGTCCAGCAGAGTGGAATAAGCTGATCGTGTCTCAGACTTCCCTCTGCCTTGGCTCTTGCTTGCTCACCACTCGTCCGCGCCACCAAATTGCATTACACCGGAAAATTATTAGGGGCCCCTGAACCGTGATTAATCCCTCCACTTACGATTTTAAACAGCAGTCGACACACGCGTATTTTAATAATCCCCGGAAACAATATTTCCAACTATTTCACATTATCCACAACTTGCACATTTCAAGTTCAAAATCGACATAAGATTTTAAATTTTTTAATTTTTAGTTTCCATCATTAGCATTGCAAAAATTTCAATTATCAAGTGAAGTAACATTTTCACATTTTCGTTTCACTTCGTTGTAAAATTAAGAATTCTTGGTAGGAATAATATTTCACAAATTTGAAATTGTAAAATTTCAAATTTCTAAATTATTGGGTTTGATTATTACATTTTAAATATTAAATTATATACTAAATTTCAAAATTAAAAATCCCTTATACGAATAATATTTTGTTCACACATTTAAATTGGATATATGAAACTTTGAATTTTTCATTGTTGAGTTTTTAAAGTGGAAGCTACAATTTTCGTACCATTTTCATGGAGATAATTTCCATTAAAATATTCCTTGCCTTCATACACATATGCCTGGCTCTCCGACTTCCCCTTCCAAGCCCCAAAGAACTTCACTGATAACCGAAACGTCACCCGGCAAAGAAACTCGGTCATTTAAATTTAGTCAAATCGGGGCACCATTGCATGTTCCTCCTCCAGCCTCCTGACATCACGTATGAATCTTCTTTTATCCCCAGCACGTTCGCTATTCGGTAAACAAATTGTTCTCCAAACGCGTTGGAGCAAAAGCCTGGTTCCCCGAACGATCGTTCGCTGCGGTGGCGCGAGCGTCCCCTTGGTGTCGTGCCTATAAACAAGTCGTCGTTGGAGCGTGGAAATAACGCCAGCTGTTGGCAGCGTGCCTCTGTTGACATAACTTTGACAAAGTCGTTGACAAAGTCTCGGTAGCGGCGGTTTTTACGATCCCTCTGGCCCATTAAGGCCCGATAAATCTGCCCGCCGGGTCGTCGAGCACTATTTTCATCCGGCGTGAAAACATCGCGCTACCCCCTCCACTGCGGCGTTCGGCTGCCGCGTGGTCCGGTTCCAACGGCGCTGTTTGTCAACCCGGTGGCCACCGCGAGCAAACAAACGTTCCGCGCCACCCGTTAGCGACACACGACCGTACCCAGGCAGCACGCGCCTTCTATGCGACGATTATTAATAGCCCTGCTCCGGCCGACTCTTTCCTACGGCCCCAGGGATGGATGCATCGGGCAGAGATATCATCTCGGCCGGCTGCCCGGAGGGAAAAATTTTCGGGGTGCCGGGTTTCAAGCGATCCTTGTCGCGAGGCTGCTAGCCTGTTAGGCTGCTAGGCTGCTGGCCGCGGCTCATCGGAATTTCGTCGGGCAGAGGAATGTTGTGATGGGTTTGGATCTCTCGTTACTCCATGAGTGATCTCATTTGGAGCCAGTTCTGGGTGTTGAAGCACGTTTCGTTTTTATGGTAAAGGTAGTGTCTGACGTGTTGAGGTCTGTTGAAGAATTAGGTTAGGTCACTTGCAGACGGTTATAGACTCGTGATTCTTTTTGATGATTTCCGTTTCTGTAGTTTGACAATATTATATATCGTTAGTCTTTTCCTGAAATATTTTATTTTCATAGAAAAGCTAGCGTTTGACGTGTTAAGGAGCCTCATGTGCAATAGAGCCTGATTAGGTTAGTTGATGTTCCTTTTACGATATAGTTATGTGTCGAATATTTTCGATAATTTTTTATTACTTTTATGTTATTACGCGTTATTGTATTTTTGTTATTTTTAGGCACGTGATCACAAAATAGGAATATAATTCACAGGACACGTTTGTTGACGAGGCTTCGGATTTATGTAACTGAAATTTGATTTTTCTGCTTTTAAAAAAAATAAATGAATATTTTTCTGTTCTCTATGGATGTAAATTTTTGCATACACAAGTGGAATTTGAGGTTAAGTGCAATGACTGCATCTTCGCGGATTTGCATATTGATATAATAGGAGATGATAATTGTAAGTAAAATTATTAAAATATTTGGACGATTAGTTGAGAAAATATTTTGGTGCAGGGTGACGAGAAATGGTATTCGTCGGTGGGTTAACGCCTCGGAAGTTAGAGGCCCGTGTGCTTAGGCGCCGAGCCATAAGTATGTCGCGACGAAAAATGGGTCTCGCTCGTACATCACGCGGAAGTGGATGACGAGTGTTCGGCTTTCCGAAACCATATGCTATATCATTGCTCTAAAATAAAGCGAAAACCGTGTAGCTCGCCTTCTACCCTCGTTCCTTCGAGATAATTTATGAGCCGACCGGCGACGCGACTTGCCAAACATCATGTGGGACACGAAAAATTATGTCGAACATGCTTTCTCCTGAATACTCGTCGGTAGAATAACAGTAAAGTCCTACGCGTCTCGGTGTATTATCGGTTAATTTACTGTCTGTCCTTCCACTCGATCAAAGAAAATGTTCCACGAGTCATTTTTAATTATAGTACTCGACAAACTGGAATTATAACGATCGTCGATAAATTAAACTAATTCGATGAGCTGGATTGATAATTCATTACCGGTTCTGTATGGGAAATTAGTAAAATCATATTTTTAATCCACATAACCTTTTCAGGGATACTGGCACATATGTGTACGTTTAGTTTCTTTAAAATTATGATTATTATAAGTGAGAAGAAAATTAGACTCAGTTCTATATAGAGAAGTATTCCCTGTATAGAATTCCATAATAATAAAAGGAAAATCTCGTCGAATATTTACTAAATTAAATTATTTATTAAATATTTATTAAATTGTTGTAAAGGAAATGATATAAAGAAAATTAAATAGATCTTTTTCCACTTTGAAAGATTACATTTCATGTCAATCTGTAATTAATTCCCTGCGGAACTGTATTCGAGTATATTATTGTTGGATATCATATATATTATTGTTTGTATTTCCCGCTGTATAAGTGTTCCGCCATCTTGTATCGGACGGTGGTCACGTGACGTCGCGTCAGGTCCAGTCGCCTATAGTCGGTCTCCATTTGATAACAAGAGCATTGTCCTAGCATTGTTATGTTAAGGTAATTCTAACGTAAGAAATATACATTAATAAATAATACATTAAAAAATATAAAAGCACTAAGTTTATTAACAATTATTAATTAAATTAAAAATTATATTTTACACTAGAAGATAGCAGACATGGATAATAATAATTTTAATAATACCATGAAGACAGGTACACATATCAATTATAATTCTATCTCGAAACGAGTCAAAATTAATTCTTTTAAAAGCAAATGTATATATATTTTTAACCATTGCGAGAAGAAAAATTTCGAGACTAGTCATTTGGACTGAATTCCATTCCCAAATTAATTTCTTCCCCCTCCACCTTTTTCCCAAAATTATGAAAACGTGACAGTGGTCCTAATATCGGATTGAATTTCATTTCTGTTCGCAGACGATGCCAGACGACCTTCAGACTTGCAACCCCATAGTGTGCTCGCCAAGGAGGCTCGCGAAGAAGATCGAGAGCTGCATCTTGAGGTAAGAGAGGGTATGTGTTTTCCGAGTGAAAGAAACCACGAGACCGATCGAGTCGAACGGGTTCTCTGGTTTCTCGAGAAAAAGGGTTGAAGGGTCGAGGATCGTTGACCATACCCGCAGCCTAAAGGCATTCGTTGATTACCGAGCGAGGAGGGATTTTAATTAGCGGCGTTTGCTCATCGCAAACACCGGCCAATCTGGCTCTCATCGCGAACGCGTTCGTCTATCCGCTGTACACCAGCGCGAATTCAAAGTAAAAATTACTGCTGTACGCTTTGACTGTTCGCCATTGGGTCAACATCGAGTTTGCTCTAGGAGTCGACCCGCTTTGCGAACCAGCGAGCACAGGATTCTCGATATTTCACGGTGGACGTTTGGGACCTGCTTGTTTGGAAAGTTCCAGTACTTTTATGCCACGCTAGTGAGCAAGAGTCGAATTTTGGGCAAATTTGTAATTAGGTTTGTTTTCACTCGAAGTGGAACCTCTATCTAGCGAGAATTAAATTCTCTGCACTGTGAGAATTTTTTGATATCGAGTAACTTGAGGAGATTTTCTGGGGGCAAAAATTTATTTCTTGGAAAAGAAAATAGCAAATATGAATTATAGTACTCTTTCTTTGTTAATGAAAATGAATTGAAATTACAAATTTGAGGTTATTAATGGCTCCTGGGGACATTAGAAGAGGCCAAAGGCTAAAGTGGTTAATCGGACATTGCCTTTTTCAGTGTAATAATATTTTTGGTGATAATTAGTGCTGCTGTTTACGATCGTTAATATCTGTTTTGGAATAGTCATTCTATCACTTCTACAAGTGGGGATTCCTCTCATTTGATGCATGAAACCCTTCAACACTCCGATCTATCAAATTATAGCAGCTGGAAATGAGATAGTGTATCGTAAACTCTATGGAAGGCTGTTGAAATTCTATTGTAATTTCGAAAATCGAAATCTGCAATCTATGAAATTTTCAGTGTTAATATATATTTGCAACAAACCTCGGCTATTCCTTACTAATATCAAAATTGACGATATTCAGTTGAATCTCTAGGGGTCTTAATAGTGTGCTTTTAATGAAAAACGGTGTATAAAATATCAACACACAAACGTCTTTAAAAATTTGGGATTCTAAGAGCTTTTATTAGATAGTTATTATTAATAATAATAAACAGTGGCGTAGACGCAGGATCATTGTTAATTATTTCAGAAGAGAGACTTCATTTATTACTGTGTCAGTATGTGCAGTCAGCAACCTAAAAGTAGAGATTTCAAAAGGGTCCAAATGGATGGAGAATATGACATGTTTCTGTGACATCGTGTTAACCATTTCCTCGTCTCTACATCGCGGAATTCTAAATAGGTGTCGCGACAGAGGGCTGTAATTTATAACAGAACTCTATTATTTTGTAGCCTTTGAGCGACAAACAATTTGTATAGTAAAAATACACTAATTCTGGTCGTCAATAATGAGTCCCTATTCAGGTAAATTGATGCAATCACGAGAAAAGATAAAAGCTTAAGAAAATTGGAAATTTTGAGAATTGAGAAAAAGACAAAATCAGTAAATTTTTTAAAGATTTCTCTCCACTATTGTCATTATAATAGTTAAAAGAGGAACTAGACTAAATCCAAAAATTATTCGAATATTGTGTTCTTGAAGGTGGAACATTCGTTATGTTCATTAGCCAAGATCAATCGTTTCAGAACTATATTCTTCCAATAATAATAAAAATACAAGAATTTCAAACCAATAATTTTAACACAGTGTCAACCATAAGGATCAAGAAAGAAGTATACAAAAGTTTCAGTACATAAAACATACAAAATCACACGGAACCCAAAATTAGTTCATTATTCTTCCAATAATAACAAAAATACAAAAAATTCAAACCAATAATTTTAACACAGTGTCATCCATCATCAATAAGGATCAATAAATAAGAAATATACAAAAGTTTCAGTTCTCAAAACATAAAAATCACACAGAACCCAAAATTACTTCATCATGTATCAAAAATTTCACAGTCTAGGAGTTTCCAGAATCTCCAAATTGATATTCGACTTACCCCTACTTTGCATACACTAGATATCACCTAATATACCATCAGGAGTCCACCAAGAGTCGCCATTTTTAACCCCTTATTAGTGTCATTTTTAACATTATCCATTCTAACATTATTTTTAACATCAACTATTTTTAACCCCCCTTGAAAAATTTCTTACATTTTTCTGAGCCTAGTGGCACCATTTACCCCAAAATAAAATGAAATAAGAACCCCCCGCGAATTTCGTTCCATATACAGTTACTTTTAATGTAACTATAGCCTAGTGTTCGTTAATCAAGCTTCAAGGTATCAAAACAAAGGGTTAAAAGAGGCAGAATAAAGTGCAGGGTCGTTCAATCATCCCATCGGATCGCGACTCGGCTGCACGGAGGGGTGCAAGAACCCTTTGACATCGCGAGGCTCATTACGATCGAATTCCTCGGCTGGCGCGAACCACGAGACAGGATGCGAACGCTGAGCAGAAACGGATGGGACGGGGGTAGAAAAAGTGTCCATCGGCGGTATTTCTGGCGCGTTAGGGGCCCGGTGTCGGTCGCGTCACACGCGCCTGACAAATGAGACGTTGTCGTACGTTTGTTCAAATTACTGCCGGCATTCCGCGTGCACGCTCCTCGCCCGACCACTCAACGAGCTTTTGAAATATTACCCTCGTCACCTCGAACCGTTTCCTGGCCCTCGAAAAACCGCCACGGCGATCGCCTAACGGTCGATCCTACGGCGGTTTTTGCCACGATACAATGTAGTGCCGGCATCGCGAGTCGCGCGTTCGCGGCTCAGCCGGTTCTTGCCAGCGCGCGACGCGCCATGGAACACGCTTCTTGCACGGGATACTCGCGATTCGTTCGCGTTTGCGATTTGACACGAGCGTGAAGCGTGACCGGCTCGTTCTTTTGCTTCTATCCGCTGCTTGCAACGGGCATGGCGTGTGTAATAAGGGGATCGTGGTGTGCAGGGTAAGTCATCTAGGATTGGAACGTGAAATATTCCCGATGGCTTTAATGCCACGGCGTGATGCTTCGAGGAAGAGTCGGATGCGAGGGTTGGGTCGCCGTGCTCGCTTTTTGCTCCATTCTACGTGTTGCCGAGGTTCCATGCAGGTGGAAGGATGAGACGAAGGTAGGTCGAGTAGTTGCTTCCCACCATCTGTGTTTTGAATCTTACGTTTTTGCGACTTAAACTCCAAGGGGCTCATAGATTTCGACGTTTCTGCAGTACGAATTCGTAAAAGTTTCACTACACGTTTCATTACACTGTATTCGTCTTAATTTATTCAAGTATAAACTATTTAAAGTCACACATGAGCCATGGAGACAAAGAAGTTTGTAACTCTCGAAGGAAAAGATTTGCAAATTTGGTTATAAATTATACTTCTGTGAGGACACGTGTACTGACGAACTGTTTGGTAAACATTTTTGAACTCGACTTAAACTCTCGCGGCGACACGTAGGTAGAGGAAGCGTCCGGCGTGCCCTTGGCGCGCGAACTCGGTCACGCCGCCAAGCGGCGAACGAAGGAACCGCGCGTCTCGCGCCAAAAAACCGTATAATCAAAAATTACATCTCGATTCGAGATAATCTGCACATAAAACGCGAGACTGGAAGGAAGCCGCGGAACGGGTCGGTTAAAGGGAGCCCGTGGAATAATTCCTGTGCCGTGACGGGACGCGTACAGATTACACCGTGACGCGATGTCAAGAGTCATCTCGTGATGGTCGTGTTTCTTGTCGGCGACAAGTAATCCGGAATCAATTACTAGCTCTGGCAGCCCTAAGGAACTGCCACGGTCACGGAGGAAGGGGGCAGGGAAGGGACAGCCGGAGGGACGCGACGACCTTTTTAGAGGCGGAGGATCATTAATCACCCGCTTTTTAGCTCGAAATTCCCTCGCGCCTAGTTTACAAAACGAGGGGTCGTCGAAATCGCCCCGTCACCCACGACAAGGGTGATGGTTTTTTGTACTTTCACCGACGACCCGCCTTCCACGTCGGATCGCTGCCTCCTTCACGTGCGATTACTTCAGGTAATCTCGCTTGTCTCACGCGATCGACTCGTTCTCCATTACCGTCGAGGATGCGGACGTTTGTTAGGCGGTCGGGGCAGATTTGTTAGGTGTTGGTTTAGAGTTAAAAAAAAACCATTTTAACTGCCGCCCCGCTAGGTATAGACGTGTAATTCTTTGATGGTTTACTGAAATGCCCTCTCAGGTGTAATGTTTATTGTCGACCAGCACGAACGCGACGGTTATAAAATTTTACAATTTCGTATTTGCTTCGGTACTTGTAACACGCGAGCAGCAATATTTACCGAACGTATGGCTTATTTTGTTAAATTTACCGCGCCTCTAATGCGGGGTCTTAGAGTAGCGTTTTCTAAGGGAAGCTTCAGCAATGTTCTCACAGTGCCACAGATATTTAACCTTATCAACACTAGCTTTATACACGTCTTTTGTATATCTGTTTCCTAGAATACCACGTATTTCCTTGAAAAGAAAGGATTAGTTTCATTCAAATACAATTACAACATCAACAGATTTAATATAAATTAATAATAGGTTGAACGAGTGTCATGCTATATCAATCATCGGTGACTGACAGTAAAAAATTAAAAAATTCTATTAATAAATTTTAGATAATTTTGTGGTCATGTCAATATGTACGTAAGTATTTCTTCCTTAAGAAATATCTGATATAGCAGGTTAAACAATGCGTGTCACCTAAAATGTCTTGACATGTCATAGTTCGCCATCCACTGAATTGAAGTCAAAAAGAAAGATTAGTTTAATTCAAATACAATTACCACATGAACAAATTTAATTTAAATTAATAATAGGTTGAACGAGTGCTATGCTATATAAGTCACCGGTGATTGATAATAAAAAATTAAAAAATTCCATTAATAAATTTTAAATAATTTCGTGGTCATGTCACAAATGCACCTAAATATTCCTTCCTCAAAAAATATCTAATATAGCAGGTTAAATAATCTGTCTCACCCAAAATGTCTTGACGTGTCATAACTTCGCCATCACTGGAATGGAGTCAAAAAGAAAGATTAGTTTAATTCAAATACAATTACAACATCAACAGATTTAGTATAAATTAATAATAGGTTACACGAGTGTCATGCTATATAAGTCATCGGTGACTGACAGTAAAAAATTAAAAAATTCTATTAACAAATTTTAGATAATTTCGAGGTCCTGTCACAAATACACCTAAATATTCCTTCCTCAAAAAATATCCAATATAGCAGGTTAAATAATCTGTCTCATCCAAAATGTCTTGACATGTCATAACTTCGCCATCACTGGAATGGAGTCAAAAAGAAAGATTAATTTAATTCAAATACAATTACAACATCAACAGATTTAATATAAATTGACAGGTTAATCGACTGTCATGCTATATCTGTCATCGGTGATTGGTAATAAAAATTAAAAAATTCTATTAACAAATTTTAGATAACTTTGTGGTCATGTCACATATGTACCTAAGTATTTCTTCCTCAAAAAATATCTGACATAGCAGGTTAATTAATGCGTTTCACCCAAAATGTCTTGACATGTGACAAGTTCGCCATCACTGTAATGGAGTGAGTCAAGTGTCCCGTGCGTCAATAGGAGCAAACGTGTCAAAGAATTACCATAAACTACGTAATCCCGAGATAGTCGAAGGAAGTGTAATAACCTCCCACTGTGGAACGCGAAAAGGTTCGTTATTAACGTTTCCATGTCGCTGCAAGAATGTTGAAAAATGACATTCTAGGGACCGGATCGGCTGCCGTTCTGAAAATTCCCTAGTAATTGCGCATTACAAGTTCGACGTCTGAAAACACTCGTACGATCTATATTAGATACATGTCCGTAGAGTCCACTGACAGCTATGACATTTACGCTCTCAGAGCTCAATTATGCATGCGAGAAACGCGCAGTCAGCCAGGTCGCTTATGGGAAAATCCGTCGACTTATCTGCCTCGCGTAAACCGCATAATGGAGAGCGTTTTACGTACAGTGTTGATTTAGAAGGTTCTATCCGACATTCGTCGTTTGTCTGTTTTAATAGATAATGTTCATAACTTGCAGTAAGTTTCTGCATGCTCGAGAGAGTAATTACTCGCTTTCGTAGTTCGTTTGCATTCATTTGCATTGCTGCATTACTGAAACTCGTTATGTAAAAGCTGAATCACTTACTATATGATTCTTTTTCTCAGTCATTTAGCATATTACCGTGCGCGTGTGTTGACGATTGTTTGAAAAATATAATAGACTCCCACGCTGTAGCTGAGGACGTTCCTGATCGAGGGATCTATAGGTCTATGGGTCCATTTTGTTTTAATAGCGTAAACAAGCTTTGACGAGTCACGTGTGTGAAAATACCCCAACTAGATGTTTGTAACTAGATATTTGTTGATAACTATATCTTCAGATATTTTTAACTAGATAATTTTGGTACCAAAATGACTAGGGAATTTTTGGTGGATCCATGTGCTTGATCTTCGTTGGAATAAAAATCCTGACACGACACATTCGGTTGATTATGTTGATTTATTACTCCTTTTTCAGAAACGTCCTCAATTTCAGGTAAATACAGTGGAAATTGAGGTTAGGTTTGAGATCGTGCTTTACTGTGAATATCAGGTGATTGTTCTTTGTGATATTCTTATCTAATTCTAACTGGAGGTAAATCAATGATGGTTCATCCGATTGGTCAATTGATTATCTGAAATTGTATAAAAAATTATAAAAAAGCAAAGTTTGTTATGAATTTCCTAATTATGAATCATGAGCTTCCAGTGACCCTCGTGCTAAATGCTTCAGTCCCCAAACGTGGTTCATACACGTCATAAAAATTGGTTAATAAATTATGATTATTACATTGGATATTACCGACGTGCATGATGAATAAATTTGCTATACCGCAATAAAAAAGGAAATGTTTCTCACAAACGTATATCCTGCACGACCTTGTCTTCGATTTACAAACCAAGCAAGCATTCCAGAGATTTTTGTTCCTCGACCTCCCTCGATCAGTCACTGTAATTGATACCGTCTCCGCGAGACGAATGTTAATACGTTTGAGCTGAGAAAAACTCGAAAACAAATTGAATCACCGGGGTACCTTCCACGGAGCAAAAGGTCATCCAGAGAACTCGACCTTGTTCCCACCTCCGCGAGCCACTGGATCATAATTAAGTCCTTCGAAAATATCCAGATAAATCTGGGATATTTGAAGAACTATAGTAAAGATGGAGATATTCACTTTCCTCGACACGACAGCTCACGATTGTCAATTTTGAGAATTTTCTAACCTCTGACCCCTTGCACTCGAGAGGTGTCTATCAGTCTTCATTTGTATTAACGCTATAACCTAAGTAATAAGTAAGAAACGATAATTATACTAAGGATACCTACTCTTCATTCATTTATCACGTAAACACATGCTTTCCTTCTTTTATTTTAATATAAAATGTAAAAAAAGTTTTGAGTTGTTGTTCATTGTCATGATAAAATCTTCTTGTGCAAAGTAGAAGTTAAATTCAATAAGTAGAAGTTTGTATGACCAATTATAGTGATAAATATAATGATTCGTACCAAAGTCTTTTAATGACAAGGAACAACTCCATTTCATAGATTTCTGTATATTATATTCACCTTCAGTATTAAAATTTAACCACTTGCGTTGGAAAGACGTGTCACGCACGTCGTAATGCTTTTGTCACAGAATCGCCAACGACGTGGTATACACGTGGTTAGGCAATTGTTACAGCAGCACTGGGCCGTTCTGGCACATGCGTCTGTAAATTCCTTGCCACTGCAAGTGGTTAAGGAAGGAAATTATATTTCCATCCTTGACTAAGAAGTCAGTTAACCTCTAACCTCTTTGAGTCAAAGCGTAACGTTGAATCCACTATTAAATTCAAATTTAGAACTATAAAATCTACAAAAGATATTCTGTGAAATATATTTCTATGTTATTGATCCAAAAGAGAGAAAAAGGAGGGCAGTATATTGTACGTTACAAAGAAATTGTATATAAGAGTTCGAAGCTAACCTTGTTTGTCCGAAAAGCGAGTTCTGCGCATGGTCACGTGACAGCGCGTATGAAAAATGGCGGCGTAACTGTGGAACGTTCGGGTGGTTTCCCTAGGGGGCCGGATAGGCCGTTTTACATAGCGGTAGAAGCGATTGCAATGGCGGATTACGACTCGATTTCGAGTATTAATGTTCGTTTCGCGAACGCATCGCGCGACGCGGAAAAATTGGAGCGATTTGCGGTCGAACGAAGGAGGTTCCGAGAAAAACTTCGCTCGAAACTCGATTTCATCCGTAATGCCGACCGCAAATCGTTTTCATTTTTTGCCAAGCAACTTGCAACCTGTCTACCCCTCTCGAATCCATCTCTCCCTCGCCTCGCAAGCTGCGCAAGGTGAAATGCGAAGAACAAAGACGAGCAGTAGAAACACAATGTTACACTTTGACCGTTTTGCCATTCTCGAACACGCATCGTCGATTGTAAAAGTGTCGCGATCGTTTGTTTCCTGGAACAAGGGACTCTTTTGCTTGGAAATAATCAGTGTCTGGCTGAATGTATCAATTACGAGGAATTGCCATTCGCGCGCATTCATGCATGACAGCAGTAATTATCTTACAACGGTATAATTAAATTTCTCGATTTCCCTTAGGGCTATCCGATGAACTCGAGAAATTAAGAGAAATAACTCTTTTGCGTATTCCTATCGGAGAAATTTCTTATTTCTAATTGTTATGAAGGCAGGTTGTAAAATATGTTCCCAAGAAAGGGAAGCATGTGTGTGAGAATAGATACAAACGTGTTTAATAGGCCAATAAAAAGAAACGATGGAGGTAAGTTACATAAATTATTGCAAGGTTGCGGAGACTGTATTTACGAGCTTAATGCAGGCAATTTCTTTTGTAATACCTTTGATCATGTATGTTCGTCGTTCGCAATGTTATAACACGTTCACTGTCAAGCATTTCTTACGTGGTGTGCTCAGGCCACAATAAAATTTCCATTATTCCTGGAATAAAATTAATTATTAAAAAATACGATGACAGAGAACGGAAGAATAGCTCATCATTAATGTGACAGTGGTAATTGCATACCAAATTTATAATAGCAAGCTTAAAATGGATATGTGACATTATTCCAGCATAATATCTATACATGCACAGTTCAAGTGCACAGTGAATGCGACAGGAATACAATCCCTAAAATTTCCACAACGTGAATCCCAAATTTCTACAAAATTCATCGAGTTCTCATACCCTCCATCAACTGAACCATATCAACTTAAAATAATATGCAATATATACAAGAGAAAAATTGGAAGATAACTGTCAACTTTGAGTCATTGAAGATCAGCGTTACCCAAGCTTCAGCTGGGAAGCGAAGCGAAAAGTGGATTTAAAATGGTGGACTTATGTGACCAAGGTGACACTCCGGCACGGCAATCGACGTGCGCGACGTTCAAGATCGGTTTACACGAATCGAAAAAGTCGGGACCTGGCGTTGCGCCGGGGTCTAGCTGTCAGGGATAAGGACTGAAATAACAGAGACGCATTAGCGTCGCCGATGATCAAAGTGCGAGGGAAGCGTTGGAGCGAGAGAGAAGGAGAGGTGGGAAAAAGCGAAGGAAAAAAAGACGAAAATAGGGAAGCCACCCAGGCTGTCGTGGCCGTGAGTTTAACGCGTACGTTAATGCCTGTCGGCCAGCCTGGACCTCGTCCTCTATAATTAGCCTGTATTGTGTTACTCGCGAGCGGATTATTGCGCTCATAAACCGTTCATAAAGTTTTTCGGTGCGCTCCGCGCTGCGACGATCTCGTTTGTTGTTGCTCGTTGCACGCGAACCTGGACGAGCAGGCCTCCTGCCTGTCTCCCACTGGCAATTCGCTGTCATACCCTCGCGACGCCTGCTTTTTTCCTCCGACTAACTGTGAAAACACCGTTTCACGTTCGCATCCATCCGACATTTGTGACGAGAAAAACTCTGTCTTCGATTCTTCTCGCTTTCTGGCTAGATTCGATGGCGCTGCAATCGCTGCGTAGGTCGGGTGAAGTACAGAGACCACAATGGCGCTGAGAACTCGACGGTGGCGCCATCATCGCGACTAATAGGGTACATATGGACCCGTCTTCCGCTACATCCGACTGTTCTACACGTAAAATTAATTTTACAGCGCTTATGTCACGATGCACACGTAGGATACGAATAAACGTACCTCTTGGATTCAGATTTGGACTAATATTATTTTATTTTTCTGCGTACTTGGGTACTTATAATAATGTTTTGATCGTCATGGGTCCTATAAGATGGCTGTCTTGTAGTGCACTGGGTTCAGGAGGATTATAGGTTAGAAATCAGTGTTAATGATACGAATAAACGTAACTCTCGGATTCAAATTCGGACTAATATTACTTTATTTTTCCGCGTACTTGGGTATTTATAATAATGTTTTGGTCGTCATGAGTCCTATAGGATGGCTGTCTTGTAGTGGCAGTGTATTCAGAAGAATTATAGGTTAGACCGCAAGTGACGAGATCTACGGCGATCGAGGATCGAATGATACTTAGCGGACGTTCGGACAAGATCGCGGATACTTTTTGCCCCGGCGGTTATGCACGGCCGGGCATGTGCGCCACGCGCCTTCGATCCAATTTAGAAGCCACTCGTTTGCCCCCCTGTCTCTCTCTCTCTTCCTCTCTCTGCGTCTAGTGATCCTGTTTTATTTGGTTGACCGATAACGGTGAGTGGCGCTGCGGACACCGGCCGATCTACATTTTAACCCTTAACGGTCCGATCTGTTTTTTTCGTTCGAGCTGACTGCGAATTAACATCCGTGGGATCCTACGAGTCTCCTGATCTCTATACACGGTGTGACACTATTCACATATCGCAGAGTACCTCGAAAATCACGAATAACGAGGTATATTACGGATCACGACGCAGCGAGGAGTCGACAGATGTCGCCACAGTCGAGATCGCGAAGTTCGTTACATTTTGAGGTTATGCACTATGCAAGGGTTCGATTCCTAACCGGTTTTATTCTCCTGCTACGTCGCATACCGTAATCTTCTTCGATTTTTAGCCAATTAGAGGTATTACATGTGGCGCCACAATCGACGGCGTCGGATGTTTTTCGTTTAGAGTCTATCTGAAAGGTGCCGCTTTTTCTTCAAGGATATTAAGACGGTTAGAACCTGGTCGGGCAGCGTTCGAATCTATTTGCGCGATATATTCGCTAATGGAGGTTCAGAGAGGTCGTAAATTACGGCATAAGGCGGCGGCCACGATTGATGTAGCAATGACACTCTTGATGTCGCCGGCACACTGACAACCGTATTCAATTTACAGCTGCAGGCAGTAAAACGGGAAAAAACTGTCAATTAATTTTTCCTGCCAATTTACTATTGCTGAATTCCGTTTAATATTCTGAATATTTAAAAAACCCGCCTTCCAGCGAGGTCAAGGCATCGACAGTTTTCTTCCTTATCGATTTTACGACCCTGTAGTATATTCTCGACTACGGTCGTGTCTGTCACTGGTTGACACCCTGTATAGCACGAGGAGAACGATTCGCGTTTATATTCCTATACTCACTCGCGAACACGCTCGTGTATATCCGTCTGTAATGGATTTCGTTCGGCCGGCGATGCGATAAATCGCGCGTGCGCAGTGGCGCGCGGGAACGCGCCGCGCCGCGGCGAACAGAGAAAGTCGTAATGAGTACTCGCCGACGGAATATTATAAGTGCGCGCGGCGTATAAATTAAGGCCTACTTACGGGGCAATAACGACTCGAATACAATTCTGATTACGTAATTATCTCAGGGAGACCTTGCTGTTGGCGGCGCTGCGTGGAAGTGGGTAGAATAGAGCAATAAATTTCGACGAGCTTGAACGGAAGTTCGTTTCCCTTTTCCTCTTTAACGCGCTTATAGGCGAGCTGCTACCTTCGCAGCTGCCAGCAGTATCTTCCATGCGAGCTCGTTAATTGCTCGTTACCCGAGAAAGCAATACGATTCGAAGTGAAACGGAGGCGATATCGTTGGATAATTAGATTGAGTATTAGACTCGTTTCGGAATTTATAGTCCGAATCGTTCGTTTGATTGGAAACCTGAGAAATACTGGCATCGGTGATACGTTGACGAGATCGATCGGGTTTGGGCCTTTTGGGGATGCTGATTCAGCGTCTTTGTCGCGAATGTAATTTAATTTTACAGGTCACCCTAATTAAAGGGAGACTTCCACTATCTTGCTTCATTTTTTCCGGTATCTTTGAAAAATTCTCGCGATGGACATTTAAGACCTAATATTTCGAAATTAACAGGGTTTGTTTGTACACTCTTGGACTACCTGTGTTGAATTTTTCGTTAAGAAATATTGAAAATTACCGGTGTTATGGTTCATTGTCTGAAGGGCCTCTTAAAAATCAGTTATGGATGGGGTCCGTAATCCGTAAGGCTTTTCCTGTTACCTAAAATAAAGAACTTAACAGGATTCTTGTTAAGTATGAGTACAGCTATAATTGGTACTAAAAGAAACGAAAAATATTGATAAATAAAAAAATGGCGGCACTCTGAATGTATTCTATCGATTTTTTCACTTTCTTTTTGAATATTTGAGTATGAAAAACATAGAAAAAATGCAAATTTTCGAATAATTCTAGTAGTGGTTATAGTCACGACTATACTGAATATTCTTGCAAAATTTCGTGCTAATCAGTCAAACAGTTTTTGAAAAACACGATTTCGAGAAATACGCGTTTAAAGTTTCACGTTTCCATGTTGACATTGGTCTACCATCTTTTTGAAATAACTATAACTGCATCATTTGCAAGATTTCCAGTATAATATTTTTAAAAAGTATTCTTGAATACGTGTACTTCAAGGAAGAAACAGAAAAAAAAAATTCGATTTTCTACTGTAGATAATAGAAAACCTTAAATGCATATTGTGAGCCATCAGAAAAATATGCTGTTGAGGTTATGTTCGTCACTCGTCACCTATCAGTCATAATTACGCTGGGTTCTTTCACTCGAAGTAGACTGCATTGTTTCACAAAAGTACTTACAAATATTAACACATATATACATCACAAATTAGTGAGCTATGAGAAAAGCTAAGTATAGTAAATTACATTCCTCATTTGCCAGTAGACAGTTATCCACGAGCTGTCAAGACGTGTGTTTACACCTTGCGGCAGTCCATAAAAATTCCATGGGACAATGGAACGAGGATTTTCTGGCATTTATCTACCTCTGCATCGTAAAATATTCGTTTCTCACCTAGCAAAGATGGCGCGAAGATTTCTGCTTCGCTTAAGAGGTTAACTAGCCAAGACCAGTGCCAGTGTTACATGCGAGCAACATCTGCCGACAACAAAAATGGCTTGATGCTACAATTTAGATTCGTATTTAAAAGATCTCATAACCAATCGAGAAGTGGTCGAACCAGGTGCCTCGTTACGTGACCTGCTAGATGAAATATTTGTTACACAACTGATAAGCTGGTGCGAGCTGGTTCCTGGGCTGTTGAAAAGAAGATCCTCGCTTCCTCGCTACGCGTACCAGCTTAATATCGCGTGACTAATTGAGGTGAATACCAACAAGTTCACCGCTCGATTATTTGCCCGCAAGGAACGACCATGCTGAATTAGATCTAGCTAGACGAGCAAAGTCGCCCTGGTTCTTCCGTTTTCTTACGAATTCATAGTGATACGTCCATCTGTACAGTGTCAACACGAGTGTCGAAGTTATAACTTAAAATATGATCAAAGTATCCATGAATAGTACGATTTGAAGCATAACTGAAGATAGAACCATGTTTGAGGGTACCAGAAGACTTATCAAAGTTGAATCAAGGTTGTTCCAATTCGGAAAGAGAATAAAGTTGACAGTCTCAACTGGTATAGGTACACTAGTTTCATTTTTAGGTTAGAGTAATGTGACAACAAGTTCAGAAAACAAAATAGGAGTAATTGGCAGTTAATCCTGGGACTCCTAAGTGTGTAGTCTAAAGCAAGTGACTCATTTCCTGCCAAGGGTGGCACTGATGGAAGGTATGGTTGATAAGTATAGTTATGCTGTCTTTATGCCAGTTACTTGCTCCACGAGTCCATACCTAGCCTCAAACAGAGTGTAACGTGCAGATCGTTAGGTTCTTATGCAAATTATACCAAATTAATACGATATGAAAATTTAACAGATACCAAAAAGCCAGAGTAACAAAATTGCAACTGACATGTCAATGCTAGACAGACGAGTCTATCAGCACGATGAAATGCAATTGACAAGATTGTTAGTAACAAATGAATCTTCTGATGTGTAGTGAATGATCCACGATTTCTAGCAGGGTAGAGATTAAGCAACTCCATCTTTGACTCCATCACGATGACGAAAAATCACGTGCTCTAGCTTCGTGATAGAACCAGAGAAGTGGTCCTGTTGCACTGTGACTAATCAGACCTATACTCCTTCCACTAGTCATCCTCTCGTACCTGCACAGTGGGACTGCTTCAGCAGTGAATGGGGAGCAGCAAATAACGTCTTTATCGAGACTAATATCTCGCTATTAGTCACAACGTGATCAGCTAATATCGTCTACCAAGGAGAAACCAAATAACCACTTCTGCATTGTGTCCAGTGGAGCAACCTTCGCTATTTCAGCACCGGAACGACCACCCAGCTGCTTCTATCTTAGACCAACTCATCCACCCCTGCATTTTTGTGCAGCTATGCTACCTTGCAAGGACGTGGATTATCCCGCAATTACGTCATCACCCACTGAAAAAGGGAAGGAAGAATAAGCAAGAGTTAGGTACACGAGTGCTTACACAGTTGATCATCGAAGGGAACCAGCGCGACACTTGGGTATTCCGCGAGCGTCCACGCAGAGTATTTTCTGCCTAAGACATCCTGCAATTTCGCGCGATAAATTAACCAGCACCACCTGGAACAACGTGAATTACGAGCTGCAGGACGTCAGGAATTATTGACATTTTCCTTGGAATTAATACTTTGTATTCGGCGTACGTTGGACGGTGATTACTCGCGGTGTAATTACTCGCAACTGGTTTTGCGAATAATTACGCGTTCAATGTATTAGACGAGGACGCGAGTCGAGTAACGATTTAGCGGACCTTGACATAGATACGAGGATACTAAGAAGTCTTAAGTCCAGGTATAGTGTGCACAGTGATAGTGCCTAGGGCTTAAGCCTCTTTACAATTTAATACGCTTTTGAACGATAATTCGTTAGCAAATTTTGTTGCGAATTTCGTGAAGGGAATCCAAATGATGCAATTGCAGGGAAGTAACCGTATTCAGTTATGCAGCAATTGTATTAAAGGTTTGATATGGGTGAAATTTATACACTTTATGCAATTTACAAATAAAACACGAGAGTCTTTTTTAATGCCACTATGGGTCACAGTACATAAGGTACCTGTACTGTTCCTGATTTGAGAGTGAAATGCTGCGAAGGATAGCAGACCCTTTTAACCTCACCCTGCAACCTCTAACAGGCCTGTCATCATCGTTGCATGGGCGTAGCTAACTCCCAACAAATTTTCATGCTTATGTATTCACTGTATCTACTCAACTGGTCCTAGGAGGTGTCTATGACGTTTGCCATTGAAATGCCAATTCTAGATCATAAATTGTAATGGCAAGCGAGGTGAATATCAGAATCCTTACTCGGAGTTACTCGAGCACCATGTACTATTTACAAAATGTCGATTTAATGGAGTACGAGGTACATGAGGGGTTGTAATGGTGATAGTTGGCGGAATCGCAATAGGATAGAGTTACACTGCACGGGAGACGAAGGCAATTCATTAATCGATATTACGCTGTTCGATGTATGTATATCAAGAGCAAGGGGTTGGAATTGAAATTACTCGCGTATACGCGTTTTGATGGTCTCCGGAGCACCCTCTGGCTCGTTTTAATAACCTAGGGGCGATAGGGGTTGTTCCAGTTTTTGCTCGCGAGGTGTTATTTGTGAAATACGATGTAAACAATGCTGAACGTTCCAAGTCCAGGTTATTTCATTGATTAATATACTCCTTGGTGCAATTTGACGAGTAAAAGTGACTTAACCGAATACTTATCGGCATGACGAGATGGAGGATGAGAAGTTAGGTAAGCTGCGTAATTGGCTGTAGCATAACAACTGTGTATGCACTCGCATTATCGCTATTGATTAGTATCGTATGACAGAGAATGTGATAGAAACTGTTGGAGCGAGTGATTACAATCGCGATTTCTAATCGTGTGCATGTGTGCCTGCAGGGTTTACATTGCTGGGGTTGTTCGGTAGCATACTTCTTTTGGTCTAATTGCATCATGCACTGTCTAACATATAACTGAATTGTGTAAAATGTAATTGTGAAATGTACCATATAGGTGCAGCTAAGTCTAAAAATTAATAGAAACATCTAGGGACATATTGAGTTACATAAGTTACCTCTTTAGCTTACGCAGTGCATTAAGCCCTAATTTGAAGTCACCTAAGCCTCTTTATGAACTTCCAGTGTTCCATGCAGAATGTACGGACCTCGGATTCTTGATAGGTAGCAAGGAGTTATTCACTGGAAGATTGTCATAAATATTGGCAAGGATACCACCTTGCTAAACAATAGCATACTCAATTATTATTGTTAAATTTCTCATTAATATCTGGGACTTTGAAGAGCCCTGATTTAAAGTTAGCCAAGTTTCTTACCTTAGCATGAACATCTAACTTTCCATTGACAGTGTACTGACTTCGGATTTTTGATAAGTACCAAGGAATTGGAAGATTCAGTGAAAAATTGCCATATGTATTGGCAACACAGTGAACAATTGTCGCGTTCAGGGTCCCTGAGGATCCCTGCTTGTGACGCTAAACTTTAGCATACTCAATTATTATTGACACCTGGAACCTGGAACCTTGAACCCTAATGAATATCAGAACCTAAACAAAGTAACCAAAACCACGTACTGAAATTTGCACTGAAATTTAACAAAGAAGTCAGACCTGACCTCTGACGAACCTAGCTCAACAGACGAGGTCTTCTTCATCCTCGACAAATCCGATTAGCTTTTCCTACCTCGTCAGTCTGCCAACGTGGCCAAACATTTCGACGGGACGACCTGGAATACGCTGGAAGGCGGAAAGAGCAACAGAGAGGGCGTCAGAGATGTAGAGGTATTCCGCTAGTAGCGGTGTTTGCTGGAAGCAGAGGCCTCGATAGCGGGTAAGCTCGTTAAGCTCGTAGCTCGAGCGGAGAATGACAGTCCAGGATGCGGTGTGGGACCTGTGGAAGCGTGTGTTCGCGGGTAATAAAGTCGCTGGACGTCCAGGCAGAAGTGGGTTTTGTCCTGTACCGATAATGGCGGCACTTCATCAAGCTTCCTCGAGTCTGACCCCTCTTCCTGCGGGACACACGTACAACTCCTTTGCCGTGCGTCCTCGTCCCGCAGGAGGCCATCTGTTTCGTCATTACCGGCAGGCAGTAAACCACCTCCCCCTCAGTCCTTCGCCCCCCGTTCCTGTCCCACGGGTGATACATCGTGTTTTCTTATTTGCCGGACGTGCTGCGGGAAAATCGTCCGAGAAAATCGAGTGATTTGTCCGGGAGGTGTTAATGGCCAGTCGTATACCCTCTCCTCAAGCACGCTCTTTCCGCTACTTTGCTCCTCGTTGTCGCTCGTCTTCCCGTCTTCGCGGCTCCTTCGAGATCAGGTCACGTAGGAACCATGGTCGCGGATAGTTCCAGACGGGTCGGCTGCTCGTGATCGATGTTACACTGCGTTCACCTGGAGTGACATTGATCATTGAAGCTCTGTGGCAACACACAGGAGCAAAGTAGACGCTTGTTCCTAGTACTTAGTGCACCCAGGTACCTGACATTTATCATAGGTACCTCACTCTTGATACTTGATTTATCTAGAATCAGAATGACCGGTTTAGAACGTTTCTACATAATCAAACATTTCTTTAAATTGCTCCTAATTGTGTAGTGTGTCACGTTCATAGTCACTGAAGGATGAGATATGCTTAACAGACACTGGACATTACAAAAACCTCGTAACTTGTTCTGTGTACGCAATAACCATAATACCTTAGAACAGTCTCGCTAGTAGGAGGAAGTTTGTGGTCTTCTCTGCGGTTTGCAGTCGTGAATCGCAATACTGGTCACGATGCTGGTCTACCTTGTGACTTTGTGTACTCAGTGACTCTACCCTGTTTTTCCATCACACGCCTGTTCTGTCCCTGCGTTTGCTTTGAAAACAGGGAACGCAGTTGGCCCGTTACACGTCGCTCATCTCTTGGAGACTATTGAACTACCGAAGACTATTGACACTCGTAACCCAATCTTGGAGGATGACATCACTCGATTGACCGTACTTCGGTGATCAACTGGATTCACAAACGAATACACGTCATAGAGTACCAATCCAAATCACTCATCTGACTGAACATCAGTGGAACCAACTGGTTTAGACGGATTCGCGATCAATCCAAGCTTTCCGAGGTACCAATGTGCTATTGGTAACTTCCCAATACCCAATCTGCCATTGCTAGCTCAAATACGTGTCACTGTACACGCAATCCGGCAGATTTCTGAAAAATCCATTAATCTCTGCTCGGCTGGCGCGCAGGCTGCCTCTAAAATAGACCCAGTCATCCGGCGAACCCTTTCAGCCGCCTATTTCGAGGACGCCGACGACAAGTTCCCTGACACGGGGTGGCTAGAGGCCGGTCGCGAGTCGGCTTCCACGGAGGATGCAACGGTAGGAAGAAAGGGAATACGTGCCGCGTATACCGTAGCAGAAGAATATCTTCGGGAGCCGTGAACCTGTCAATAAGGTGGATTCCGTGCCGCTTCTTCGGCAGTGATGGCCTAAAAGAAGCTTGCCGCCGTGAGTCGGAACGAGAGGACCTGGACTCATGGTTCAGCGTGGCCGGGGAGTAGGGAGAGGCTGGAAGTGTATATGGCTGCGGTCTCGGAAGCTCTTCTCTCACCCTTCTGCCGCCGGCGTGACTTGCAGCTCGATTTCTGGCACAGAGAGTCGCTGACGGATGCTCGGTGCTTTTCTTCGAATGCCGTATCGGGACACGGGAAGAAGATGGCCGGGCGCTCGCGCGCGCGCTAGTCATTAGGCGGTATCGCGCGAGAGATCGTTAAGGGGCCAGCCTGTAAAAGGAACGCGTCGACGGGAGCCTCCTCTTGCCTCTCAGCTTCTAGGAGAACAGGCTCTCCCGATACTTTCTATCCCGGGTGACGTTATGTAATTACCGTCGATGAAATACACGTCGATCGATGATACTCCTTCCTCAGCTGGCAAGAGTCTTTCTTCTTGTCTCCCCGTTTCATCTGTCCGTTTAATACGCTCGCACGCCATCCACGCGGGATAGACGTCCTCCGCGATGCTGCCTCGGACGTTCAACTTCCAAGTAATTATCCGCTGTGGGCTGTGAGCTAGTTGATTTCACTTGGACATACGGATTTCTTCGCTCAGCTTTGGCTGCTGGTTATGACATGACAGGGCTTTTCGTGAGCCTGCTTGTCGACTCTTACGTGGTTAGAGCAATGCGGCAGGAAACATTTTTCAGCTGCGATATCACGCGTGTATATCTCCTTTTCGTAGTTTAGAAATTGCAAATATACATCTCTGCCGTTTCGCAGTTTATTCTTATCAATTTTATTAATAAATTGCGTTTGAAGTTGGAAATATGAAATTTCCTAAGTCATCTTTCGAAATCATTTTATTTACTTAAACTTGCTTCAATTTTTGAGTATTTTGAAAATTTTGCATGTGGAACTGAATATTAAGAAATAAATAATGAATTATTCAGATCATCATCTTTAATAGATAACAGATATCACCGATAGATGACCAAAGTCATGGGCCCCATAGACGAGATTATAACACTAAATTTCTAATTAGTCATTGAATTATGTTTATATATATAGATAAATATTAATAAATTGGTTTTAAGTTGAAAATATAAAATTTTTGAAGTCATCTTTCAAACTCTTTTTATTTACTTAAACTTACTTAAATTTTTGTATTAAATCTAACGATTTTATATATATAAAATAAATTTCATACGTGTGGAACAGAATAATAATGAATAAATAATAATTAATTATTAATTAATAATGAATTATTCAGATGAAAGACTCAGTGGGCTTCTAACTTTCTTTGTATCATCAATAACGAATATCATCGACAGATGACCATAGTCATTGGTCCCATAGACAAGATTATAATACTAAAATTCTAATTAGCCATTGAATTATAATTATATATATAGATAAATATTAATAAATTGGTTTTCGAAATTTGAAATATGAAATTTTTTCAGTCGTCTTTCAAGCTTTTTCTATTTACTTAAACTTGCTTAAATTTTTGTGGTTTTCTACACATTGGAATTTCTGTATAAAAACTAACGATTTTATATATATAATATAAATGGGATACGCGTGGAACAGAATAATAAGGAATAGATGATAATATGATAAAGACTCAGTGGGCCTCTAACTTTCTTTGTATCGTCAATATCATCATTTTCAACGGATAACAAATATCATCGACAGATGACCAAAGTCATGGGCCCCATAGACGAGATTACAATACTAAAATCTTAATTATAGGATATATAGGTAAATTTGTCTATTGTTTCAACACACTCTGACCAAGGGACCTTTCCCACTCTGTTTCAGTAAATTCCGCTTCAGTATTTATCGTGGTCTCCAATTCTCTCAAAGTATATGATTTGAAACCTTGAAACATCGCCCGCCATTCTATCCGCCATAAAACAACCTAGTCTCGGAGAATGGTTTAAAAGGCAGCCATTATAGTGGGCGCGGGGTGCCCAAAGGGCCATTTTTCCCGTCGCTATTAGCTCCCATTCAATCCGTTTTTTCAATTGGCCTTTCAATTTCTTTGAAAAATTACGTAAAAATTGGAGAAAAACACCGACAACGTTACATTCCCGGTGCTTTGATTTTCTCTTCTACATTGTTCAGCCATCCATAGCGAGTGGAAGAAATATTCGCTGTCCATCATGGATCATCGGTGTCCAGGCTGAGAAGAAGCTCAACACACCCGATCACGTTCCATCCACTTTTTCCACCTCCGCGCAATATCACCATCCGAAAGAAGCATCCCCGCCAGTTTCCCACAAAAGGCGTCCCCACTGTGTTTAACTTGCCAACCGCTATTATCAGCCGCATAATAACCGTCCGCGAGCGGGCGAAAAGAAATCGCAGCCGGCTTAAAAGCCAGCGGCAAAAACGGCCGGGGCAAAACCAGCGTGGCAAGGGATCGGTTCTCTCTGCTGTGGCGAAACGGCAACTTTGTATCAATCTCGGACACGTTCTTTGTCCGCTGGTCAACGGATTAACGGGCAATTATGTCCGGTATGTTATAGCGTGGTGCACGGTGGACGGGAGGTAGCCGATTGTTCCCCGTCGCAATTCGAGTTTATGATGGGTGAAAGAGGCGAGGGTGACGTGCTTCTCGATGGACCCAAGTGTCACGTAGGGCTTCATAAAACCTTGTTTCCATCTTGGTCCATCGAGGGGTATTGTATCCTTATTTCTCCTTTTTCATTATATTCTTCAGAGCTGGTAGTTAGGTAACTATGAAAAGATAAATTATTTTATTTCGTGAGAGGAGTCTTCATCTGGATGGCGTCAGCCTGCATCGGGATCTATGTTTGCTTCGAGGAACCATCGAGATTATCAATTTTCGAGACAGGCTTGACCTAGTCATCAATTGGCAATTGGTCGTCATAGGATCTATAAGAACCTAGCTGAAGGGTTCGAGAAAACACACTCTTTTTCAACAATTTACAATGTACCGTCTGCATCATGCACCTCGCAAGACTCAAGCCTTCGCACACTTGTATCGCAAGAGAATAAAGTATAATCAAAGTTTACAGTTCAATTTCTATAAATCCGATCCTTTACCACAATTTCACGTGTAGTTATTCTGAATATGGTTATCGTCTCTTATTCAAGTTAGTCGAGTTACGGTATTAGAACAAATGGCGTCACCTGTCGAGTGCAGAGGGTTGAGATTTCGACACCTCGACAGAATTTTGATTTTTGTAATATAGAAGTGTAAGAGGTTTTGCTAAGTGAGGCAAAGGTTAGAGTCTAACTCTCGGTGGCCGATTCGATATTCTTCTCTTCGCTATGAGGTACGCACGCTCTTGTCACGATGCTCGGATAGGGTACGAACAGACGTAAATCTTGGGCTCAAATTCAGAATAGTACTATTTTATTTTGCTGTAGGTTCGGGTATTTATAATGGTTTTGGTTGGAGGAGAGGTTACTGGTATTACTGTGTCATGGGTTCAAGGGATGGCTATAATTTCAGTGATTCATTAGGGCTGTGTCTAAGGCCTGGGACTTCTGGTCGGCTATCTTCTGGTGCGTCACGATGTGTCACAGGGGCAATGCCTGAGGCCCCTGTATGTTTGTCAACTGCGTCACACTCTCGTCTTGCCCGTAGACTGTCTCTCGATAATTCCTCTCAAAGCACTGTCTAATTGTAAGTCTCCGTACGCTTCTCGATCTACCCTTTTAAGGACGGGCTTCCTTTGTTCATTGATCGCGGATCACGTGGATCACTCACCTTATCGGTAGCCGGAGCTCGCCTAATCTTATATATTCTAACAGAAGGAAGATTCTTGGGCAGAAAAATCCTTACAATTTATAAAATAATTAATTCTTCGGTTCACTTTGAATATTTGTACATTTCAAATTTTCTGTAGCGACCAAACGAGGTACGATTTGCCTCAGTTTTCCGTGAGACTGGTTTTCTAACCTAACTCTACACACGTGACACGGTGTTGTCCCAACTTGGGGCGTTGAATCGTGGCAAAAACCGGCTAGTACCAAAGGCGTTAACCGCGTTATTCGCGAGGGTCACCCGTAATTCGTCGCGGAGGAACGGCGGCCATCGGGTATCCATCAAGTAGATGGCGCGCGCGGCGCTCGGTGGCCAGCGTATCGAAAAATAAGCCGGCCGAGCTTCGGTCGTCGGCCGCGGCGTGACAAGAGGCGTAATTACGCTAAACGATTCCCGAGGAGGCTCGCTAACGATTGTAAATGCGGTGGCAAGAAGGATGGTCCGCGTCGCCGTCTCGGGGCACCTTTCAAGAGGCCGTTCCACGTCCTTGCCTCGTGTGAATCGGAAGATTAGCCGACTCACCGCGACCGGACGGTTCTTCTTGCCTCGGATCGGCACCGGTTCACGGCGAACGGCTAATGGAACGACCGCTTTTCGACACGCTTTTATTTTCGACCAAGGAAGGACGGCTGAGCTATCGAAGCTCGCCGTTTGTGGATCCTCGATAGGGACGGATACTCCCGATCACTCTCCAGTGGGCATCGCCATTTTAACCCTTTGCGCTCGACGATTTTTTGGCTAAAGAAGGGTACCAGTTGAAAAATTTTCTGCTATAAGGTTGCTGATATTTTTTGAGCAGTAAATAAGAAATCGTATAATAACTAACACGTAGAATTATTTTATTTCGATACCTCGCATACTGTTATATTATTTTAAATTTGATATATTAATTAATATCGAACTTCGAAATTTTATCAAATTAATTAGTTGACCCGTTATGTTATAATTAACTAATATTGGTTAACCCGTTGCACTTGACGATTTTTTGGTCAGAAAAGAATTCCAAGATTCTCTGCTATAAAGCTGACAATACTTCTTCTTGGGCGGTAAATAAGAAATAGTTTGGTAATTAACACGTAAGATTATTTGATTTCAATACCTCGCGCACTTATATTCGTGAGGAACATTACAGGAACCGTTTACATCCGAATAAAAATAATCCCTACAAACATTATAAATTTTATAGAAATATGTATCACATAGTTCCGTTTATAAGTTAATAGTGTATAATTGTGTTGCTTCTCAAGCCGCGTTTTAAACAAAAAGCTATTTGTAAAACGTAATTAATCATCCAGATACCTTCCTTTGTGAACCTAACCTAAAAATCAGAGCTTTGCAAAAGGTATGGATAAGAAACTGTTTAAAATCTACTTAAAACTTACTCGAATTTGTTTGAGTAGATCTAGATGTATTGGATATAATTGCAGACTTACTTATTTCAGTAGGTCTAGATCTAGTAAATATAGACACAAACTTATTTGAGTAGATATAGACCTAGTAGATATAGACTCGAATTTATTTGAGTAGATGTAGATCTACTGAATATCAATCCAGACTTATTTGAGTAGATCTAAACCTACTGGATAGGAATCCAGACTTACTTCGGTAGATCTAGACCCAGTAAATAGAAACTTAAATTTATTTGAGTAGATATAGACCTAGCAGATATAGACCCAAATTTATTTGAGTAGATCTAGGTCTATTGGATATAATTGCAGACCTATTTCAGTAGGTCTAGATCTAGTCAATATAGACACAAACTTATTGAGTAGATATAGACCTAGAATATATAGACCCAAATTTATTTGAGTAAATCTAGGTCTATTGGATATAATTGCAGACCTATTTCAGTAGGTCTAGATCTAGTCAATATAGACACAAACTTATTGAGTAGATATAGACCTAGTTGATATAGACTCAAACTTATTTGAGTAGATATAGACCTAGAATATATAGACCCAAATTTATTTGAGTAAATCTAGATCTATTAGATATAGTACTTAAGTATACCTAAACCTACTGAACATGAATCCAGACTTATTTCAGTAAATCTACACCTAGAAGACATCGAGTAACAACATTAAGTCCTATATAGGCAGTACTTAAAACTAGCTATCAGTGTACAAAATTTTTAAAAGTATACCTGTTGTGTATCTAAAATTAGTTGAAGAACCATGCAATTTAAATCACTATTGTATATCAATTGACTGAATATTTAAGCCCCATAACTCCCAACGACAATATGAAAAAGTGTCCTGTAGCTCTTCAGCAGAGTAGTTCAACGATAAGATCGTCTAAACCCATCCCCGTGTAAAACAAAATTCATTCACGAACCGAGTCAATTAGCAATCCGCTTCTCTAACCACACACCAGTCTCGCCCCGCGAATAACTGGTGGTTTGAAATTTACTACGATTATAGTCGGTTATCAGAAAGGATCGCGCCTCGTACACGTGCAATGACACAATCGTAAATCGGCACGCGGCGATATTATTCAACGCGGCGAGTTGCGAGGGTCGCCGATAAATAACGCCAGCGACTCGCAGCCGGCCGATAATCGAAGCCAGAGCCCAAGGACGTATTAAAATCAGAAGAGGCGAAGCTTTTCGATCGAGGCTGATCCGCCTGCTGGAAGCTTCATTAGGCCGACTTTAATTACGGCACGACCAAGATCGTTGTCGCGCGTTGCAGCAGGAATAGACGCCCGCCACGGCCGATCATTTATCATTCACCGAGGCAATTATCGTAATTAATATCGCCGCTGCGTGGCAATGGTACGCGCGCGGATGTCGTAGCGTCGATTTTTCTTCCGGTATCGGCGTCCGTTCAGCCGCGCCGGCCGTCCGCCATTTAATCGACGCGATTCATCGAATCGCCGGCGATCGACGCGACACCGCGCGGCGCTCGCACGCACTAGCCGGAGTGGGGAACGCTGGAAAAAGGGGGATCGTTTACGTCCGCGGTGGCATTTTATGAACCGTAACCAGGAAACGAATTAAACGGCGGGAAAAAATCGGCTAACCGGTTTTATTAGAGAGTCGCTCTTTATCCGCCGGACAAAAAGACGCGACTCAGCCGTGATTTATTCGTTCCGGCCGCGTTTCCCGCGAAATGGGAAAATTTATTGGACATCGGTGCCGGTGATATCGACCGATTAGAAGATCGTTTTCATCCTATTTTCTTCGCCGATTGTCGACGAACAGCAGGTTCGAGGATGTTGGGTACTTTGTAAAGGCACGGTGACATGTAATTGGGACGGGGTTTCGGCTCCTTTTGCTCGTGTCCGTGTCCGCGACTGTTGTCTTTTTCGTGCATGCAGTCAGGTGTGTAATGATACCCGTGGAGAACCGTTATGATTTTTCGAAATTCGCTAGATCACTGATAATCGAGTATGGCAGTTTTTCGCTGGAGGTTCTTGTAAAACTCCTTCGCTGTTGACAGTGTGCGAGTGTCGTAGGAAATTGGTGAAAAAGTATAGTCTATTCTAAAGACAGGTTTCGCGTGTTCCTCTGTCTTTCTCGCTAATTCCTCTACCGGTTTCTGTCATTTTTGAGAAAGTCCTTTCCGCCGTTTAAAATACTTCTTGTTTTGAAAAATTGCTTTATGAGTCCCCGTTGTTGAAATCGCCTGCTATCTGAATTACCCCTAGGACCCTATTCTCTGCGCAATTTCGCAGACCTGTTAGAATTTCCACGATTAAATTACACCCCAGTGTCACCCCAATTAGAGGTTACGATCAAACCAATTACAGAGCCCAAAAGTTTGGGTTGGTCAGGGCAAATTTCTGAGTCACTACATTGCTTCACCCTCTTCCCAACCTAGTTATTATTATTGCCTATGTTGGTGATAATTTATTTTATTTATTTATCCATTGAAGTACTTATTTTGGTTTGACAAGTATCTCCATTTCACTTCATACATAAACTGCGAGTCAAATAGGGTCGAACAGAGTTTCCCAAAATTATCCACGAATCCTTAAAGACCATACCCAACAAAAGTTTTTGATGTAGTACTCGATATCGATCTGGTTACGATAAGAATGAACAAAAGTTAACGAATATTCCACGAGTGCCCAGTGGAAACGGGACACCTTGTGTCTTGTGACCAAGGGCTGGCAGTTGAAGCGCAGTGGAGAAGGCAATAACATTAATCCAGGACAACGAGGCGGCCGGAAAGGTCGTCTCCTCGTGGTCGACGAGGAGGAATCCCCGGTGGTCAAGTCGCTGGATGGTCTCTCGTACAAAGCAACAACGTCCCGTGGAATGGACCCTGAAACACGGTGCCTGCCGCCCCTGGTCACGAGCTGTCTCGGCTCTGTCGCGGTCTGTCCCTAGACGGGATGCGGTCTGAACCCGGGCCATCCTCCCCTGACGCCAGTGTAATTTTAATAAGCCATATTACGACCTCGTAGCTACGGAAACGGCTTCCTTTTGTGCCTGCCCGGTCCAGTAGCGGACCAAAACTTTAGGATAATTCGTACTTCGCCTAAATGGGTTCCAATTTGTCTAATCTTCGTGGCTCGTTCATTTTTCAGCACGGTATTTGTTGTAATTCAGCTTGAAATAGAAGGTTTATCACGATGTGCCGGGATCTAAGCATGTACAGTTGTACAATGAGGAACATATGAAGTTCAGTGTCAGTGAATTAATAGTGAAACGTGCTCAGACAGAAATGCAAACAGAGAAGACATTGAGTAGCAGACGATCTAAGGACACCAACACAATGACAAGGTTCTTAACACTAGAACTACCGATGTTTAATGGGTACCTAACTATAACGTGGTCGGATTATAGTAATTTTATCAGTTGATACCAATTTTATTCTTAAAGCAGGTATATGTGTTCGGTGATTGCAGAGAGAAAAATTCTGGGACCAGTCATTTTGACTGGGTTGGTAGTTCTAGTACCAAAACCTAAATTCAGCTATTGGCCTACGACAATAATTGACAGACCTGACGTCATCCTTATATTGCTATAGCGTGTTCCAACAGTATTTCTAGAAGTATTAAAACAATAACTTCTACCTCTTCTTTATAAATATTATACATACACAGCCTTCCTACATATACATATATTCATGCCTAGATTCGCATGTAGTAGTTGACCCAAAAATTTGTCATCCTTCGATCCATAAATGAAATCCCTAGGGCCCCCCATGGGGTCCCATTTCAGGATAGCCCATGACCACGTGAAATTGTCAATGCACAGTGACAGTAATGCACAGTGGTCCGATGAATTTCGAATTTGCAGTAAAATTCTGCAAAAGTCCCTAGCCAGTGGCGTAACCCCAGCAGGAGGCAACGGGACAAAGAAAAGAGGAAAAGGGAAGAGTAATTCCGAGGGTCGACGGCGATTTGATTAACGGATTAGGCGTTTGTTATTTCGGTCGGTTAGAAGGCGGATGGTACGGGGAGGGGAGGGGTGGTTTGGAATAAATGGGATATCGCTTTAATGAATTTCCAGCGGAACGTCAGGAGGCGTCATCCCCAGCGCAGAAGGCGGCCGCCCGGGGATTAAGTGGAGCAATCTGCGGCATTTTTTTTCTCGCAAACGACCAGATTTTTATGCCTAATTAATCGCCATGGAGATCCGCGAGGGGCGGTACAGTCGGCCGGGTATTACGGGACGGGAATTCGCGCGATACAGGCCGTCTTTCAGCCGCGGGGGCGATGCGGTGATTTGTGGCGCGCGATTACGAAGCGATGGGCCCCTCTTAATTAGATTTCATAGAAAGTCCTGTATTAAATAGCCGATTAGCTTGAACGAGATCGTTATTAATTCCAATTCCACGGCATCGCGTGTAAAAAGCCGAGATAAGATTCATTGGCTGGGATAAGCGTTGGACACTGTTGCGGATGAAGAGGTGGAGGGGAGGAGCTAATTTGACGAATGGTACTCGTGTTTGAGAGTCTTAAAGCCTTGTTCCAGGTGATGAGATATCTCTACAGATATTACTTCTGAGTAATTAGCCGGGGACACCGACTCTTTGCTTCTGGTCATTTTGGGGCAACTTACTGCTAGGGGTTCTTATGATTTAGCAAGGTTAATTCAGGGGGAGGGATAAGATATAACACTGATCCTTGCAAATCGTATATTCTTTTCCCAATTTTTCTGAATATTGGAAAACGAACCCGGAGAATGTTTCCTGAGTAGCATTCCTGAGTATTGCATCTAAGGTGTTCATTTATAATTAACACTAGATTTACGGAAACCGTCAATTTGACGAAAGGGTTAGTTAACTTATATTAAGACTGTTAATATAATATATAATTGTTTTTAAATTAAACTAATCGCTAAAAAAAAAGACACGTGGTTTCCTTTATCTGTCAATTTGACAAGTGTCCTTAGAAATAGGTATACAGATAGCGTCCGTAAACCTAGTATTAATATTTCTCATTACAGATTATTCTAAAAGTGTTTGAATATATCTAGAATTTAGTTAGGAAGATATAGAGACACTTAATATAGTGTAACAGTGACATTAAAGTCTCAATCTTGAAGGTTAGGGTACTTCTGTTTAGGTTAGGTACAGTCTGCAGCAGCGCCATCGCGAGCTCATAAATGTAAGCCTTAAGTGAGGACCTCCATTGTTCTCGTGTACTGACCTAACCTAAACTACACGCTGATGAATATCTGCAAACAATATTTGAACAAACAATAACCGTTGTAGGTACAGTCGATCACAAGAATATTTGTATTATAATATTAGATAGCTAATATAATCAATATAGAATATAGAGTAGAAATATTTTTGTACTCGACTGTACTCGTTTAATTCCAAATTTTGTATTCACCTTGTCGCCCTCACCCTTCCATCACCCTATAGACTCTGTTATACGTGTCATACGTAGGGATATACCGAATAGAGGTTATGCGAATGATTATCACTGAAAAGTACTAGGCCGGGGGCGTTTATCACTAGAAATGACTAGAACAGGGACGGACAATCGGTATTGGCGACCCACAGCGATATTCAACACTAGGCCGGGGGCGGCCATTGGACGGTTATCACTAGAAATGACTAGAACAGGGACGGACAATCGGTATTGGCGACCCACAGCGATATTCATACGCAGTTTATCAGCAACGAAGGCCACTTTGCCAACGCTATTGCCGGGAACAACACGGTTTGGTAGCCATGAAGAAACTGCAGGAGCCGAAAGTTTATCCGCGAAGTTTCGAGTGCAGAGCCGGTTGATTTATCGGGCTCATTACTGCCAGGAAAGAGGGAGGACTACAGGCAACAGCCACCCCAGCGGCGTGTTTTACAAGACGGCATTAATTGCTCGAATTAAATATGCACCTCTCTCCGTGGCGTAATTTATTTCGGTTTCCTTAAGCACTTTAAGTCGTCGGGAACTCGCCGCCGCGCAGCATCGCCGACGCTTTCCACGGACGTTAATAATGGCCTCGTAGGATATTAATTGACGCTGCTCCTGTAAAAAGCTCCCGCCGTACGCTTTAATCCTGACCGCGAATCCCCCTGCCCCTCCCGGCCCCTCGGCCGATTTAATTCGCCAGGGATTAGACTATCACGGGTTTTTATTTTAAACGTTGATACTGACTGCCGAGGATTATCGGCTATCGATCGCAATTTCCTGGGATTAAAGAAGGAGCCGTCGATTTTTCTACGGGGCACCGTAAAAATTTTGAAAAAAATATAGTATCGGATGAAATATCGTGTAAATGTATAAATATTTCGAATACAGTGCATTTTAAACAATATATCTTCTGGTTAAGTGAAAATCGTTTAAGGAAATGCAGTTGACCTTGAAATAACCTTGAGAATATTCAGGGTGTAGGAAATAAATAGAAGTTATGTTTTTTCTCTTTGAAATTATGAGATTTAATTGGTTCCTTTTCGAAAAATGTGTTTTTGAAATATTCAGGTTTTTAATGGACACCCTGTATAGTGAGGTAATCGGGTAATCCAAGGAATTAAGATATAGCCACTCTGTATTATGCATACATGGAAATAGGATGGGTAATTCAAAATAATACTGATTGATTATAGTATACACAATAAGATCATTTTCATACAGATAGGGTACAGGAATTTTAATTATTAACCTAAAGTGGCACATATATAAGTTAGGTAATACCTGTACATGTATATGTACTTTTATTTATTTTTTTAGCTTCAACTTCTTTGATATAAATTAATAATTTATTTAAAAATATGTAGTATTTATGAAAGTAGGAATGTACTTGTAGCTAAATTGCATGAAGAGAGGTTATGTTGCTAATGAAAATTTGGCGCTGGAGTCGCCATGATAAAACGACGGACCATGACGAAAGTCCATCTGACCGCCATTCATTGCGTTACAAATTCTTAGTTACTGTATCATCGTATTTAAGTTATTCCGATATCACAGCAACGAATAATTGTACTAACCAGAGAAAATGTAAAATTTCAGAAACGCCTTGGAGGAGGAGCAAAGGGCTCAGAAAGCACTGTACCTGCTGCAAGCAAGGGATCGCAGGATTGCTTTGCTGGAGAAACGAGTGGCTGAGCTCGAGGATGCCGCAGCGAATCTGCATGAGATCACTCTTCGAAATTCCTCTGCATCCTCGATCCTGGAACGAAAGGACAGGATCGTTCCTGATTTCTCTCGAGGCGAGAAATCGTTTAAAATGGACAACCGTGACGTCAGCAAGGACAAAAGTAACGACGGCTCGAGCGACACAAATTCGACGCGAGAAAACTTGGTTGGGAGGTTAGGGAAAGAGCGACACCACGGTGAATAGCGAAATGTCGATTCCGTGCTTGGAATTGTCGAAATCTTCTGTGTCGGATTCCGAAAGGGATATCTTTTCCACGGCGATCGATTTCGTGCTGGAGAATAGAAAGTGTTTCACCTCTAACACTTCCTTTTCCAACGAAGAAGTTACCTCGGAGAAGGTGACTGGACGGGAGAAATTTCCAGACGAAAATCTAGACCGTAAAAGCATGGCAGAGGTCAGAGCTGTGAGTAGTAACGAATTACCCCCATCCCTTCCTTTCAGAATGCATGAATGCACTTCATCACCTTCGGAATACACTTTCTGTCTCTGTATGTCTGTCAGTGTGTCATTTTCAATGCTGAAACTACCAACTTGTAATTTTTCCCTAAATATAATACATAATATATACAGATGATAATAATTAAAAAGATAAAATGAAAAATGAATAAGTGTACACAATTATATTCTTATTTATAATATAAATTTTTATTAATAATCCAAGCAAGAGTAATTCCAAAAATAAAATGTCAAAAATAAATCATTTCAATTCCTTTGGTAGTTCTAGTAATATAAAGAGACAATTGTTGTGTAACAAGAATTATTATCTGTGGGAAAATGCATGTGACAGTCATTTGAAATGACAGTAACTTTAGTTAAATGATATAGAAGTATATAATCCAAAAATAATTTTGAAATATTTCTTTCAACGCTAATTTATTCATTATACTGTGGAATTATTCGTTCTCAATATACATATAAATAAATAGTTCAATATTAATAAATGAGAGCGTATGAATAAATATAAGTACAAGATATATGTGATAATTTTTGTTGCCAATACCGGAGCCCTTCATACGGTGATAAATACGTCCCTGAACGTTAACGGTTCGCTACGCGTTACCACCCGATAGCTGGAGCCACAGTATCTGTCACGTGGCTTTGGTTTGTTTACCTCCGGTTCGTGACGTTAGACGGCCGCGGAGCGAACCATAACCTAGCACGCAGTGAGACAATTTCCACTAACTTTATGCAGTAAATATTTATCCATTTCTCGTATTTAAACAATTTCATCTCTATTAACCTCGATATTTCTATATATTTACAGAAATATTCGGAGAAGAAGAAGATGGATCGAAAGGAAATTGTGACGTTAAAGGAGGTTATGCGTGGAAAGGAAAACACGAAGGGACACGGTTTGACTTTAATGGGGAAGAGCGAAGAAAAATTTCGAGATGTGTTGAGTGACAAGAAACAAGAATTAAATTGCCCGAGGATATCTTCCAGTGTCCCGTGGATTCCAACGAAGAATAGTTTTCGCAAGAAGCTTCGTGGCTTTGAGGTTAGGAACGGGAAGAAGATGGAGCTGGTGCTGCTCCCTGGCGATGGCGACTCAACATTTGCGACATTTCGGTGAGTGAGATACATTTTTATTTTTACACTAGATTATTTACTGAACGATTCGCAACGGTATCTATCTTGCACGCATAGACATAACCTATAAATAGTAAACTACAGAACATAGCAAATTAAATATTTGTTAACACGTTGGAAAAATCTTTTTACATATTCCAATTAATGACACGTGATTCCTCGCATTACTATAATCAATCTAGCTTCTCAATTTTTCTATATAGACATAATAATAAGCTACACTTATCACGTGACTAAAATTATATTCAACGATACTTCTCCAATGCACAATTTTTCATAACTTAAGTCATGCAACGAGTAATTAAAACATCTAGTCCAAAACAATAATATTATATCGAGAAATATTTTCTTCTAAATTCTTTATAATTAAATTAAATTCTTTTATAATTTAATAAATTCTTTTATAACTTTTAAGATTGATATAGATATTTTGGCACATCGAAATAAAGACTCTTTGATATAGTAATTATTATATTCGGTTTTTCCGTTTCCGTTTCCGAGTACAAGGCAACTCATAAGCCGCCATTGCGTCATTGCGTAGCGGCGACATCTGTCGGCGTCGCGTCTCGATATTTTACTTCGCAACTCGGCCGACCGCGGCGCTCGGGCAGCACCTGTCATCGTACCCGATTTCTCGCGCGTGACGTGTCCTAATATTTCACGAACCGATTGCCGACAACGGCTAGTGACGGAAACGGTATCGCGGTAGCCTCTTCCGCGACCATTTGTCCGATCGTACGTATCGGGTCGAGTCGTGTTCTTCCGTCAAGGTTGGGAAACACTGATCGATGATCCGGTAAAGCACGCCGGTAGACAGATCGCGAGGAGTCCGGTGGTCGGGCACGTAGCGACCGATTTTTCCGCCGTGTCGGTCCGCTCCTAGACACGAAAATGCATGTAATTAGCTTGAAATTGATGTTGAACGCGAGCACGGCCGCAATTTTAATCGGCTGTCGTATGATAATTACGCGCGCCGACCGGCCAGCCCTCGACCCACGCCGGATAAATCATCTCTCCCTGGCTCGCGAGCTCGCGCCATCGAAAGCCCCGCAACGATTCCCAGGTATTCATTTACTTCGTATTAATCAATGCGTGAAATTGATTACGGCTAGTCGAAGCTCGTAACGAGGGTTGCCCGATCGACCGACGGGAAACGCCGGTCGGGAAAAGAGAGCCGATTCTCCGGTGCATCGGGAAAGATTGGAAAGCTGGATCGATTCGATCGTTCCCCGGTGAACGTACGCGATAATGCGATGATGACGGAAGCTCGGTTACAGGCACCGCCGACAGGCGGCGCGTCAAGCGTTCCTTCGATTGCTCGATACCGTTGCGATATCGTTTCTGGTGACATTTTTGTAGAACGCTTTGCATGAATATTGCTCTTTTTCGCATTAACCCTTTGGACTCGAAGATTTCTTCGTTGTGAAGATGCAATTCGAAGCTCTTCTTAGATTTTTATAAACTCACTGATACTATTTATGCTAAAATTAAAAAAAGAAAATCGGGAATTTGCGTATGCAACGAACGAATAGAATAATTTTATTTCGATGTTTTTAATATTATTATCATCGTTCATTATCTAAGTTATAGCATTAAACAAACGGTGACTGAGAGTCAGTTCTCGAGTGCAAAGGGTTAATATTGTGTCGGTTGGTAGATTTATTATATTGTTATTATAGTACTTCTAGTAACGTGTAAAGGGGGTTAGCTGCTAAACCAAATGGAATTTAATATTTATTATTGAAAATTAAGTTTATTATGTCGTTATTTAGTACATGTATTATATTGCTACTATAGTAGTTGTAATTCCTGTGACGCATGAGGTTAGGAATTAGGAAGTTGAGGAAATTAAGTAACTTAATTAAGAATTAGGAGGTTAGGAACAAAAGCAAGTAGAATTTAATATTTATTATTACAAATTGATTATAGTGTATTGAAGTTTTGGTTAATTAAAATTTTATTAGAAAATTTCCTGATTTACACATATGTATATGCATTAGGTAATACTTTTGGGAAACAATAGGTATGAATGTTCTGTTTATAACTTTTATAATTTATTAAGATACGACACTAACAATAAGTAGAATTCAAGAGAAAAAATGGTGGAAATTAGTTATTTCCCTCTTATGGAGTATTTTCACAGAATATACAGGGTGTTTCATTTTTTAAATTATTTCAAGATCATTGTTTCTTTTTCTCTAGAACATCGACACTTTTCTTGCTCTTATAGTGCATATCGAAATCAAATCCAACTATTTACAACACCGTGTCATAAGGACGACACTGAACAACGAAATCGGGCCCCTTCAAAGATAATTAGCACGTTGATACTCGGTTCAATCTGCAAAGGGAACACTCTGTATCTGTAATACGAAGTAATTTGACGAAGAAATAAAATATCAAAGATATCGAACTTGGTTGGGTCCCCGTAGGCCCAGTACCCTAATCAAAGAAACAACCGTGCACTTTCCATCGAGACACTATTGGACCGAGCGTCGTTAGGCTGGAAACGACGGAACGAGCTGATTGTATTTTTGCCCGGGCTGTGAACGGGTGTCGCAATCAGGGATCGAACCGATCGTCGTCACGACTCGACAAAGAGACGCTCCTTAAATCGTAGAGCAACTCGCGATCCGATGTACGATACACGCCAGGCCGAGAGCCGGAGTGCAGCCATCGAGGGCCCGCGGAATCGTGGACGGTGACGAAATGGCGCCGTTTCGGACGCGTCGTGACAGACAATTATTCGGCGACCTCTGACATTGGCCGTTCGCGTTGTCGATCTAGGAATCCCACTTTGGGAGCAAGGGTTAAGTAATTGTCGGAGATCCCTGTGACAACGTTGCAACAGAGGAGCTCAGCTCCTTTCTCGGTTGGGCCCCTGACAAACTAAAAGGAACGATTTCGTTTGGAGAAAGTGGTAGGTTAATATTGTTTCGTGTTCGAGGACATTGACATAATCAGAGTCTGGGTGACACTCAGCTGAACCTCAAGGGAAAATCGAAAGTTCTGGAGTTTTCAAATTTTCGAAGTTAGACCTAACCTAGATTTCACGTGTCGAGGCTTTTCGTTGGAAAATTGACATTTTTCCAAGTAATGGTTTTAAAAAAATATTCAATTTGTGAAGGTGTCATTTATTACACGTACATAGGCAATAGGTAAATTAAAAATGGAATATTGAGTTTCTGCACAGAGGGATTTTAAAAATTTCTGTAACTTTAGTTTACGCTTATTTAGGTTAGGCTAACCTAAATTTGATTAATTTTTTTCATTTCATTTTGGAAGTCTACACCTGTGTGCTTAATTATCCCTAAGTGACTATAGTCGCTGTAACAGAGTAAAAATTATTGCTGCGTATGTTTCTGAAAAATATATATTTTTATTGGTTATAGGCCTGGCAATGTCATTTCGTGAATTTAAAATTCGTCTGATTCGTAAATAAAATAAAATTTGCAATTAAAGGTATATTTATATTTTCTGACGAATATACTCGTCATTGAAAAGGGTTTATGTTTCGACTTAAGTTTTAGCAGCTCCTGCAACTAACAGCAGGAAGCCATAAGCGAAAGCGTAGTCTCTCGGAGGTTCGACTGCACACGTATTTTTAATTAATTTATTTTAATAACGCGTATTTATATTTATTATATATTAACAACATATATTTTAACGACACGTCGCTCCTCCGATGGACAATTAATATCTTCCCATCACGGCTACTTGCCTCGAGTGTTCCGAGAAGTGATAAAAGATTGGGGAAATAAATCCTCTTGGAAAAGACAGATAATAGGTGAAGCGTGGTCTTTTTTCCAGCGACATTTCCCTCTAACCGAGGCCATAAACAACGTTTTTATAGGTCGCATAATGCGACAATTAAATTATGCGCGTGCCCGAGTCGCAAATTGGTTGGAAGACCGGTCCCCTTACTTATATTATCACCTCCCGTGTATTCCGCGACCCTCGTACGTCTGCGCGGGACCCGATATATCTTTATAGCGCTGCGATAGGCATGCGTGCGCGCGCAGTCGCCTGCGCATGCGCCGGAGTACGGGCATCGGTTATACGAGCGTTATCGCGAACCGTGCGTCGAAATTAATCCCCGGTCGGCGAAATTCGGCCGGTCGGTCGAGTTTCAAGCCGCGTACGCTTAATTGACGACGCTCGTTCCCTCGGCCCAGCGAACGATATTATGAAAATGCTCGCGAACGTCCGCGAGAGAGGAGAGACGAACGAAGCAGGCGAGCGGGTCGTTTGCGTAATTTGTTATTGCGTACGCGAAACCGTCGGTATATGGAATTAACGAGCGGGCCCATTAAATTTAACGACCGTTGACTCGGACGTCCACGTGGATGGTCGCCTCGCGGTTAGCTCGATCGTCCGAACCCGATGATCCTCGTTCCGATGGAGATACAAACTGCAGGTTCGATTTCTTCTGCTTCGTCGCGCGGCAACCTCATTTTGGTTATTACTGTCCAATTTTTGCTTTGCCTTGTATTATTTCGCTTTGCTTATTTCCCGTCTATTTCTTCGGTTTTTAGGTTATTACGCGTCGTCAGGCTTCGGAAACCTTTTCGCAGGTGAATTTTAATTGCACCAATGTTAATTGGATGTGACAAATTGCGCATATCTACTCTTCTACAGGATAGAAGTATACATACTTGTATATCGTACTTTACATTTTTATTTTCTTTAAAAAATGTAGTATGACATCTTCGCTTAAAAGGTGACATAATTTAGGGATCGTGATGGTTTAATTATTACTGCGAGGGTGAAGTGTAACTATGTCCCTCTTTATGTATTGTGTGGTACAACATTGTACTCAACAATGTCGTCTTATTCGTGTATATCGTACTATACATTTTTAATTTCCTTTAAAAAAAGTAGTATGGCATTTTCACATAAATGGTGACATAATTTAGGGATCGCAGTGGTTTAATTATTATTGCGAGAATGAAGTATAACTATGTCGCTCTTCGTGTATTTTCAATTGTATTTGTGTAGTTGTACCCGAATTATTAATTAGGGCGTCTTATTATTAATCGTGTCCGAATTATTATCACTAGATTTATGGACGCACAGTGGACTTGTCCAATTACGTTCAAAAATAGTTTCTCTCTTCTGCCAAAAAATATACATTTTTGAATCGTGTCACATTTTCAGCGAAGTTACTATTTAGTAACTTTATATATACCTAGAAGCTATAGGTATAATGTCCTGGGGTTCCAAAAAATGATCGGTACGTGTTCATTTGTTTGCTGTCTCGATTCGCGAGACGTTCCATAATGGGTACGTATAGTTCCTTTCTAGGGGTTACTAGTGTTACGAGCCTAATGTTGTCGAAACTCGCGCCAGATGTCACTAGCGTCGCGATCACGTGTCCACTCGGCGCGTCAGCCCTCTCGCGGCGAATTTCTGCCGTCCAATTAGCGGAATCTCGGTGACACCGTGGCGTACGCTGAACGAGAGGGAAGCGGATGGACGGCCGGTGACAAAGGTAACGGGGCATCCGGTGCGATCGCAGCGCCGCCGTCGGCATCTTCACTCCGCGCACGTTCTCCGCGATTCTTTTCAACCGAGCTGCCGAACCTCCAATTAAAGTCGCCAGCCGAGCTGCCGGCTCGGGTGCCACCGCGTTCGTGCGCCTCGATTCCGAGATTCGAGGGAACAGATAACGCGCGAATCGAAGGCTATTTCTCGACAAGAGGTCTTCGACGAACACCGTTCCCCCCGAGGGTGACAGATTTTATGGGACTGCAATTTATCGAGAAAAATACGAACTTTCCCGGTAATTTTAGTGCAAATTTCACATTTTCCAATAAACGTGTCGTCAAACAGTATACTTGGTATACAGTTATATAGTATAGTATTATGTTATAGTTATTCTATACTGTGTCACAGTATACTAAGATAACTGTACCGACATACAGCTGCTCTGTATGTACTTACTATGTTCTAATGGTATACCTATGAGTGTTAGAACCAGTCCTTGTAATACTGTATCAAGCTTTGTGTCTGAATATTGCACTGAAACCGAATAATGTAATTATAGTAATTATTGGCTTTCCTGCTCAGATCAGGTTGCGAAACTATAATTATAATTCTCTTTCTACATAAATAATTTATGTGGTTAATTAACACCACTATGCCGACGAAAGGCTATTTTTATTCTTAACCTTGTTATATAAAATATATATATAAATTAATGAGCACGACAATGAAATCATTTTTTCCTGTCATAATGACACTGTTTCATTATGTATCTACGAGTATAGTAGCTTTAATTCAGTGGAATTCGTCTGGAAAAATTATAATTGAGGCTTTCCATAATTAGCTTGTTCATAAATTCATTTCAAACATGCTTAATCTAAGTGTGATCTTTCCCAAATGTTTTAAATACTCGTTTAAACGCGATTCGTTGTGCTCGCGTGGCTATAAAATATATTTTGCAACCTAAAAGGGCTTAATAAAAACGCGAAACAGGAATATTCGTAATTATCGAACGTTTTCAAATTTGCAAAAGGTTTTCAGGTTTTGTGTCGAAGTAATGTATTTAATAGTCGGCAAGATGCAATAAAGATAACTTTATGACCGCAAGAAAGCCTGACAGGACGTGGACAAATATATTAACGACGAATTAAATTATAAAATGTAGCAGAAAGTAACAATCAGTTTCAATCTACATGAAACCTTATTCCACAAAAATATAATGTTTCAAAATAATATAATACATCATTTCGTTTATTCAAGGTCAATCTTGATTAACCTTCGACTGAGAATGTCATTTTAATAGGTATCATGTACCTGTATAAATACATAGGTATCATATATCAGTGTACTAGCATGACATACACAATATATGTACACAATACTTCATTTTTAATCCAACAGAATACCTAAAACCAAAATTACTTTAATAATCAATTTTTAAATATTTTATTTATATAAAAAGTTAATCTTGGTTTTTGGAATATCATTTTGATACTAACAGCCACGAAAACATAATACAACACTATACAATATCATTCTTGATCATTTTTAACCCTTTGCACTCGAGAGGTGGTTGTTAATTAATATCTCGAATTTAAAATTGCCTAACGACGCGTGGAATATCGAGGTAAAATAATTCTACGTCTTACAATTAATTTGCACTTCATGTTCACCATTTTGAAAATATCGTCGACTTTATGACAGAGAAAGTTTTGGAATTATTATGTTTCTGTAACGAAAACTTCGCTGACAATGAGTGCAAAGGGTTAACACTGCAACTACCATCGTATGAGTAATTAAATATATTTATTACATATAAATATAACAGACAGAGGACAAATAACTAAACATAATTGCGTATTTTTTTCTTTTAAATCATCTGCTAGCCTAACTGAAGTATTTTCACTTTCTTATTTTTGTTATTTTATTTTCAGTTATTTGAATTATTTTTCAAAATAATTTGAAGTATTTGTACTTTTTCATTTTTATTATTTCATTATTAAATTAGTTTGTCAAAGCTACTGTGAAGAAAACACAAAAGTGGTTCACGTATCAATATCAGCATGTCTTACCCACGAAACTTGTCCAGGAGCGATTAAAATATGCCCAATTAAAACCGTGTTTCCTCGTTATCTCGTGCGCATTACCCATCAAAGTGAGCACGGCGCACCCCCTCCAGATTGCAAGAGAAAACGACAAACGAAATGGCCGCGCGTCCGTTCAGAATTCTTCCGCGTCGATGCCGGAGATACGAGGCACATTAGCCGGTGAAATTAACGAGCGATCGGCGAGGAGCGCCACCGAGGCACATCCGATACGCGTCGATCGTGCCGCTATCTGGCGGACCGGTCGATCGGTCGACGTCGGCCGTGCGACGACGAAGATGAGCGACGATCGGCGCTTTTATCGCGTCCTGGACGGCGCGGCGGAGAGCTACGCGAATTTGCATAAGCACGTCCTGTCGCGACGTTGTTATACCTCATCTGGACGCGACACGCATGCCGCGTATGCAAAGCGACGAAAAGCGTTCGAGGTTGTCCGCGGCCCTCGATCGTGATTCATCGATCGATCGGTCTCCGTCTGGCGTGAAGGCAGAGTAAGCTGGTCGTGTGTCGGTTGGATCGTGCACCGGTAGCAGCAGCCGGTGATCCTCTTACTTTCGCGTCTCTTCTCGCTCTCTTCCTTTTCCTCCTCCTCCTCCCTCCTCCTTTCTCCCCTTAATTCTTCAGATCGGTGAACTAACGAGAACGACGCCGCCGGCGTCCGCCGAGTAAATTACGCGAGAGTCAGTCGCCCAGTGGATCCATGGATCTTCAAGGTCCGCTAACGGTTGACCGTTACCGCTGCGCGCAGATCCGAAGGACGGAAGCTCGAAGGACGGAGCTTTTGTGGTGTTGGGATATTAGGCTGCAGGAAGAGGGGAGACGGAAAGTGAGAGGAGAAGGAAAGGAATAGTTCTGCGCCGTTGGGAATATGCTAGTGGATTCTTTCTGAAGGCTGTGCCAGTGACTCGCGTTTCCGAGACTCGGGTAGTAGAGGTTAGGTACGGCATGCACGTTCGAGAGAGAGGCGTCCCTCTGGCGGCGAATTTCGAAAGGTCACCGCGGCGCTGTAGGTCACGTGATGCAAGATGGTGGATCTCTGAGTTTCGTTACTGCGATTTTGTAGATTTTTGGTGTATGGACTGACTTAATGCAATATTATCAAGATTTATTTAAGCGAGACATGAGTTTGGGTGAATTTTGAACTTACTTTTGACACTTGTCACATTCCACTTTTGTCCAAATGCGTATAGAAATTGAATATAGTTAACCTCTACAAAATTTTAAAAATAATTTTGTAAAATTATGTTTGTTGAATGCTGAAGATTTATTTAAATAATTAAATAGGATTTTAGGTGAGTTATAGGTCACGTGATGCAAGATGGTGGATCTCTGAGTTTCGTTACTGCTATTTTGTAGATTTTTGGTGTATGGACTGACTTCATGCAATATTATCAAGATTTATTTAGGCGAGACAGGAATTTGAGTGAATTTTATACTTACTTTTGACAATTTTCGCATTCCACTTTTGTCCAAATGCATATGGAAATTGAGTATAATTAGTCTCTACAAAATTTTGAAAATTGTTTTATGAAATTATGTTTGTTGAATGCTGAAGATTTATTTAAATAATTAAATAGGATTTTAGGTGAGTTATAGGTCGCGTGATACAAGATGGAGGATCTTTGAGTTTCTTGTTGCTTCTATTGCGATTTTATAGATTTTTAGTGGATGGATTGACTTAATGCAACATTATCAAGCTTCGTTTAAGCGAGGCAGGACTTGGGATGAATTTTCAACTTACTTTTGACAATTTTCGCATTCCACTTTTGTCCAAATGCATATGGAAATTGAGTATAATTAGTCCGTACATAATTTTAAAAATTGTTTTATAAAATTATGTTTGTTGAATGGTGAAGATTTATTTAAATAATTAAATAGAATCTTAGGTGAATGATAATTTGTGGACTGTGTTAAATTACTTAATGAATTTTAATTTTATAATTAATTTACTCAAAATTTTAGAAATTTTGTGACCAAGTTTCACGTTGTCCAATTGTTAACACACGATTTAATTTATTCTTAAATTCTAATACCTAAAATCGAACGACTTAAATCTACTAATTTCATATTAATTTCCTCTGTCACCATAATTGCGAATGAGTTATCACGTAATACCAAATTCGGTTTATCAGGTGAAATAATGACAGTTTCATTGGTGAAAACACGGTGCAGCTTTTTAGTTACCAATAAACTGGCACGTCCTCTTTTTATTGAATTATTCTGCTCCTCCCGACGCGCAGAATCCCCTCTGCCATATCTCTCTTAACATCTCCGTACTAATAAATCCCGAGCCGTTCCGGCGCCCGGCGGAATCAGTACAAGCGCAAAAATAATCCGCGACACGGGAGGACATTGTAATTTTAAGCGGCCATGCTTTGTACCGGCGATTCCGCCTGGCGCGCCACGCAGTCATCGGAGTCTACGAACGATGTAATCCAGAGGGTCTATAACCCTGGAAGAATCTTGCTTTCCTGTACCTGTCTCATCCTCGTTACGCATACAAACGCGCGCCTGTTACGCGCGCGCTCGGAAATGGGAACCGCTTAATCCCGCCGTAATCCGACATTCTTTGATCGCTTTCTCCAGAGATTTGTAACATTCTTTTGTCTCATTCCCGAACATTATTTTCTTATTCCTCCGTTCTATAATACTATTCGAGCATTCCATGCAATCTGGTCCCCCCCTTTTTATCAAATGACATTTTAATTCCGAAAAAGTGTTTTAATTATTAGAAAATTGCCAGAGTCGCCATTTCTTTTATTAAAATTTTGTATTTACTGTCTAGCTCCTCTATTTTTTAGGGAATTAGAGTCTTTATTATTTAGAATAACAATAACGTAGTTATCATAATAAAGTATTATTCGAAAATAATTAATTTAATCGAAGAAGAGTCAAAGATTTTAGCAGAATTAACCTGCTTCTTCTGAAGCTTGAATATTTTTGAAATTTTGTCTAGGAAATCGTAAAACAGACTAAATTAATATTTTACTAATAAGATATGTTCATTGCATCGAGAGATAGCCAAGAAAAATAATTATAAACGATTATACGTGATTTATAAAATTGTTTGTCGGTGAAGGGTGGATGTATGAGTTAATTGTGAGTAATAGAAATGTGAAATGACGGTGGTTGAGCGAGGAATTTAGGATTTCAAGTAATTAATTACAAATTTGGGAAAGTCGGTGAAAATAGAGGAGCGAGGCAGACGAGATTTATCATGCTTCGCAATGCGTACTTCCAATTAGTATCGGGAGTAGAACCTAGATTAGCGCGGCAGATAGACGTCTAGAGTAACCTGGATAAGTTCTACGGCCGCAGAGATAAGAGGCAGAGTAAACGAGTAGATAGGTGCAGAACGATTAGATTGGAAAGTCACGGAGCTATCGGACTAACCGCACTACATGCTAGGTACACATGTAGTAGTATGCTCGCGAGACTTTGTTTCTTAAACAAACTTCAATCATTTAACGTCCACTCACCGACTGCAATTATTCATACCTTTATATGCAGATTTCTGATTTATTATATTTCCAGTGATCAATTAAGTTGTAACTACTGACATTTTAATAGATTACAATTAGACGGCAATTTCGGTAGAAATTAGTCCTAAAAATTATTTTTATCTTATTATCTTATTATTTTATTAACTTCTTATTATAAAATTATCTACTCACTATCTTATTATAAAATTATTTTTATTTTATTATCAGTTCTAAATATTATCACAGAAACTCCCTCATCTAATTTTTCATATTAACTCGAATTTCATTGTGGGAAAAATAATGTATATTTCTGTTAAATTTTATTTTTATCGTATTGTCTTATTATTTTATTAACTTCTTATTATAAAATTATTATAAAATTATCTACTCGCTATTTTATTGTAAAATTAATTTTATCTTATTATCAGTTGTAAATATTCTCACAGAAACTCCCTCATCTAATTTTTCACATTAACTCGAATTTCATTGTGGGAGAAATAATGTACATTTCTGTTAAAAATTATTTTCATCTTATTGTCTTATTATTTTATTAACTTCTTATTATAAAATTATCTACTCACTATCTTATTATAAAATTATTTTCATCTTATTATCAGTTCTAAATATTCCCATAGAAACTCCCTCATCTAATTTTTCATATTAACTCAATTTCACTGTGGAAAAAATAATGTATATTTCTATTACATAAATTCGCGTTACATAATCAGAATTAATTTTCCTATTCTGCTAAGAAATTTAGAAGCTGTGTAAAATTTTCCTTTTTAACCCTTTGCACTCGATAGGCGACTCTCGGTCGCCATTTAATTGGCTATCTTACATTGTCGCCATAGCGATGACAACAGAGCGCAAAGGGTTAATTTCATTAAACTTAACACTTTACCAACCGATTTTATTTAGCCTATTAATTAGCTTCTGGTCCTCAGCGCATACCCACCGATAATGAATCGTTCATTAATCGGTTGCCACGGGAAACAATAATTTGTTATTTAACCCTTTCGCTATTACGGTTGACTATAGCCCTTTGACCACGGCAGACTTTGAAACACACCGGCCGTACCACACGGGTAGGAATTCATTCACAATGTCCACCGAAAACGGCAAAATTTTTGGTAGAGATGCGCCCTCCGTGTCAGAAAAGCAAACCGTGTTGAGCGCTTATATGCGCCTTCCGGTGTCACAAAAGCAAAATTTCTGAGCGCGTATATGCACCATCAGTAGCCAAAGGGGTAGTCACTCCTGTCCTATAGTCAGTTCTGTAAATTTGACAGGTGTGCTTAGAAATAGGTACACGGATAGCGTCCGTAAACCTAGTGTTAATGGAGATCGATGGCTGGCCGAAAATCGAGTCCAGAGGAACTAGCTTCTTCGACTGTACCGGGAATGCCTACTTAGCCCAAGGACAATGGCCGTGCTACCTTCGCAGTGAAACGCTATACACGATTATTTCGAGCGATATATCGCCCCCGCGAGGCTGGCTGCTGGCAACACGGTAAAAGGACCTTTCCGGAGATCGAGATAGAGCTTATTGTCCCGGAACGACGCCCGGGCAGGTGTGTACGCTTAACAAATCGGCCGTCGTCCAGGCGAGACCGAGTACGACTTTCTTGCGCCTCCCTTGCTCGTCTTCCTCTCTCCTCCCTCCCCGATTTTCCTCCATCTCCGGCGTTAAATCGCCGTTTATACCCGCGGACCTGGAACGTATCGATGTCGCTGATGGAGGGCGTCTGATCTAAAGTATAATGAGAAATTTTTCCAGACAGTCATCGGGGTTATTATGGCTGACGAGTATATACTTCACTTGCTCTGACGGGTACATGCTTCACTTGCTCTCAGGAGTATATATCTGATTTGGTCTGGCGAGTATATACTCGACTTGGTCTCAGCAATATATACTTGCCTTGGTCTGACGAGTATATACTTCACTTGGTCTGAGGATTAGAGATTGGTTAATAGTGGGTGTCCCAAAATTCACGCAAGAAGTAATTTCAACAGAAAATTCAGATTTTGAATTAAAAATCGTTAATATTTTATTCATTCACGAAGTATCATCGGTATACTTAGTATATTGGTACCTTTCATTCATTAGCAATGCTTTACCGTATAAATGGCGCGAAATTCAAATCTTGCGAGAATTTTGGGACACCTTATATATAGTAGTCTGTTATTTGAATAATATTGGTTGTTCATTGATGAGATTTTTTAAATTCTAAATTGATGATCACAGTGGTTAGAGATTTTTTCTATAGTGTTTATGGTGACTTTTGTCTTTAATTATCTTGGTATCTTGGTATCTCTTTATGGTTGGCAATGCTTTACCGTATAAATGGCGCGAAATTCAAATCTTGCGTGAATTTTGGGACACTCCATATATAGTAGTCTGTTATTGGAATAATATTGGTTGTTCATTGATGAGATTTTTTAAATTTTAAATTGATCATCACAGTGCTAAAAAATTTTTTCTAGAGTATTTATGGTGGATTTTGTTTTTAATTATCTTGGTATCATGGTATCTTTTTATGGTTGGCAATGCTTTACCGTATAAATGGCGCGAAATTCAAATCTTGCGTGAATTTTGGGACACTCCATATATAGTAGTCTGTTATTGGAATAATATTGGTTGTTCATTGATGAGATTTTAAAAATTTTAAATTAATGATCACAGTGGTTAGAGATTTTTTCTAGAATGTTTATGGTGGGTTTTATTTTTAATTAGGCTAATTTCAGAGATAATGTTTCGTAGATCTTACCTATGAAATTATACAACTTTCTATTTTAATGGACAGGTGAGAAGTTCTGGTATATATAGATTGCACGATTATAAAACAGAGTATATAAAGAGTACAATAAATTGTTTGATATATATATAATTTTCCTGTAAATCTTTCTCTTAGTTTTCCAGTCTCCAATAGCAGTCAGTATAATTGAGATATAGCATACTATTGCGTATTACCTCAGTTGCTAAATTGACACCTGATAAATTAACCCCCTATGGACCGAATATATATTTTTCTTGACTACAAGAATTGTATGTAACATAAAATCAACAAATATCAACCAATAAATTCAGCAGTTTTGACAATTTTATTATAACGAATTCATATTGAAAGTTTGAATTAACAACGTTTGTACTATTGTGCCAAAATAACGCGCAATAGACAGACAAGATAATTTTCCACGCCATCTTGTGGAAGAAAGATCATAGGGGGCCATAGAGGACCTAACCTATCATAATCGAATAACCGGTAAATGAAAAAGAATTAGAATTTTTAAAAATGGACCCACGGGAGGTATTGTAAAAATAATTATAAATATATCCAAATAAAAATCGCGAACTGGAGTGATCAAGACGATAACGTTGAATGCAGTATTTAATAAAATATCCATACATTAGCATGTAACTTGAAAGTTACACGGGCCCATAGAGGGTTAATTTTATCTGGCACACACTATACAGAAAAATAACACCAAAGGTATCACAATTAAAATTTTCATGTCAAAATCCAGTTACCTGTCATACCTCTACAAATTAAAACCCAGGATAACCTATTTGCTCGCTGAACCAACGAGTCCAAGAGATGAAGATGAACCTAACCTAAAGATGTCAAAATCCAGTTACCTGTCATACAAATTAAATCCCAGGATAACCTATTTGCTCGCTGAACCAACGAGTCCAAGAGATGAAGATGAACCTAACCTAAATCTAACCTTAAATCTAACCCTAACCCTAACTCTGCTCTGAGCTACAGATATAGTTTCTGAAATTAACCGCAATTTTATATTCAGATCCGTAGCACCTTTTCCCGAAGCCATAATAAATACTCGGAATCACGAGTGCGCTCAGCTGACGAAGGTCAACGCTGGCGATCAATTAGGAGCGTGGCTGTTAATTAGCGGGGGAACCGGGTAATTGATACCATTCCGTAGTAAATCGCGATCGAATTAATTCCTCGGTATCGCCGGCTTAATTGGCCGGCGACGAATTAATCCTGCCCCATCGCGACGGCTGAACGGTACTCGGTTTTTCCAGATTTTAATTGGTTCCCGCGATGGGGACGCCAGGTAACCGAGGGAAGAAAGAGGAAGACGCTCGCTTAGTCTCGTGTATCGCTCGGCAGATGTGAAATTTCATATCGTATCGCGTTAATAATGTCTTCATGAATTTTCATCGCCTCCATTTTTTTCTCTGATGGATCCCCCGATCGAACACGCCGGTAAGACACGAATGAAATTCTTGCGAGCGAGAGTAACGTGGAATTTTCTCAATTCAGTGGCATGATACAAGCTATTGTACCTACGTTTGCAAATGTGAAATATTTTTATTATCACCCCGTATTGCTTGCTTTGTTAGTCGTCCTTCTTTCATAGATCGTGATAATTCCTTAAGGATTTAGATAGAAATATTATCTATACCTTTCCAGATATGTGACTATGATTATGAAAGTGGTCTAGGTCACTTATATTTGCTTCTGAAATATTAAAAGCTTCGGCCTTTAAATACGTTATAAATTATAAAATTAATTGCTATAAAGCTACAAACTTGATCTGACGATTCAATTCTTCACTGTTTTGTAGAAAATAAATAATAAAATCGTTCCTCTTAAATCCATGACTTAGACCACTTACATAATTAGAAGTACATATGTATATTGTAGAATTTGAAATGGGTTAGCTATTTGATATTTCATATGTTTGTCTTGTAAGATGACTTAAGTATTGTGTAGGATGGCGAGAACTGATTTTGAGACACCAAAAACTGACAGAGCAACAAGAACAGAATAACACGAACACAAAGCTCATAAAACTAATTTAACTTAGGAAAAGAACACCAAGATAACGCAACGAAAACGCACAAAGACGCACTCTAATTTAACCCTCTGCACTCGACGATCTTTTCGTTACGCAAACATAGTGATTCGAAGATTTTCTGCCATAAAGTCGACGATACTTTCAAAACGGCAAAGAAGTGCAAATTAATTGTAGGACGCAGAATTATTTTACCTCGATATTTTACGCGTCGTTGGACAATTTTAAATTCGAGATATTAATTAACATCGATCTTTAGAATCTAATTAAATGGCGACTGAGAGTGGCCTCTCGAGTGCAAAGGGTTGACTCTTTTTCCAACACCGAGCGACTCACGCTCGTGCTGGTCACGATTAATTTCTAAGGACTCTATTTTGGTCGTCAGGGGCCCTGCTTTTATGCTTTTCTTAACCTACGCTTCATCCCCCGTAGGGACCACGCAACTTAATTTTCCTACCCAAAATAACTTTTCCATTTGCTTCTAGAAAATATCGATCGGTTTATAATTTGTTATCGTTGGTAATAGCCGATTAGCGATTTCTTTCCAAATGGTGTCCTAGAATAGGGTAAATTTTAATTGTATTTAGTAAATGAATTACAAATTTGTGAAAATTTAGCGTGCTGATATTAACACGCTGACTGTCATGGCGGTCACCAGTGTCCGGCGACACTCATTCCTTAAATTTATATTTGCTTTATTCTAACCATTTTTTGAAAATGTGAGCAACGTAAATAAATAGAGAACTTTGAATTGTGGGACCGCCATGGGCCCACTGAGGAGACAGCGCCATGATGACCAACATGGCAGTCAACGTGTTAACCTCTCGCACTACTCTATAGTTACGAAAAATTACATATCGAAGTAGTATTTAATTTTAACCCTTTGTACTCGAGAGGCGATCTTCAGTCAGCATTTCATAAAATTTGGAAGATCGATATTAATTAACACATCAAATTTAACGTAATGTGACAGTGTGCAAACTATCGAAATCTAATAACTCTACAATTCTTTATTTACTGCTTAAAAAAGTATCGTCAGTTTTTCAGTAGACAATCTTTGATCTTCTACTCTTCTCTAGCCAAAAAATCGTCGAGTGCAAAGGGTTAATTACGCGTTATAAATATTGCAAATATTTTTCAGCAGCTGGGAAATTGGGAATTCTTTGGCCTCCAACCTCTGTGCTCCTGGCATACACGAGCGCAGCAACGGTGTATCATCCTCGTAAATTAAATTCGAATTTCGCGAGAGTTAACCGTAGTCCCGCCGAAGCCTGCCCCTCTGGTGATCGGGATCATGCGCGCGCCGATCTATCGCGATGCATCCGACCTTTCGTCGCGAGATAATCGCGCGATAGCGCGATGAACACTGTAATAACGGCGGGAACTTTCTTCTTGCACGATGCCGGTCTCGTTTCGGGCGATTTTGGACCACCAACGAGAGCGATCCTCTTTATCGTGATCGATTTATGGCCAACGTGAAAACGGCACTCCGTGGCTGAGGGAATGGCCGAACGCCGCGTTTAAAGCAATGTAATTGGATGTAATGGAGTGGGTAGTTTGTCTAATGCGTTGAAAGGCCTGATGCGGGTAATTGGACAAGGATTGGAAATCAATTTTATTGGAATAGCTTGCTATTTTTCAGTTTCATCGTGGCGGTGATTTATTGCTCGTTGTTCCTCCAGCGTTCTCAGTGGCGATTGTCGAAGGTTTACAAAGGATTGCAGCTCGCCCTAAGTTCGGTTCAGTGCGTTTGGAGAAGGTGGAAAAATTTTCTTTCAGATACATCGAACGTGCCAGTGTCCAGAGTTCCATACCAAGGATGACAGTGCCTCTCGTGGCGCGTCTTACGTGGTTACGTAGTCTATGGACTACGCGGGGAGCTCGAGTGCTGCCACCTGACGTCGAATTAGAGTACTAGTTATAATCAATTACCTTTGCACGGGGTTTCGCGTATTTCAAAAGCGATTTTTCTCTTGCACTGACAGTGCATACCACTTTGCTCTTAACAATTGTACCGTTGAAAGCACTTGCGGAACACACTCGCTGCGCTAGACAGTTTGAGGTTAGTTTTCGAGGCCCGTTTTATTGCTCATTCGCGCATTTATTGCTCACTCGACGCCTCCAATAGAATTGCCTGAGTTATTATTCGGATTTTTTAATTTCCTTGTACCCTTTGTTCGAAATTTGCACTGAAATTGCTCCCATGTTGAGAATTATAGGCTTCCACAACGCGGTGTCACATAGTTGTCAAATTTGAGTCTTTCGGGTGTAAGTTAACAAATAGGGATTATATTCTGACATTTACCCGGCATTGTAACCAGCTCTTTCGAATGTAGAATGATAACGATCTTGGCGTGTGCCTACTGGTTACCAAATGTACATATGCGCGAGCTGTGATCGTATCATGGATCATTGATCACCAGTCTACGTTTCTACTTTCTCACGCGAGCAATTAAAAAATTCAACCGAGTGTGGTCCAGCTGGAGTCATTTAGCTCAATAACTAGTATTTCAATCGCTATTGGAATGCTCTTTGATCTCCAAACAGTTCCTATGCATTCCAGGAAACTACTTTTCCATCTTAATTATGATTCTGAGTTTGACAACCAGATTTCGTGGACTGCCGTCACTCTATGTGTCTCAATCTTATACACCTTTCGTTTTCTTTTAACCTTGCGTTCACATTCCTCCTAGTTCCTGTGACATATGTATATCTTGATGCAAAAGCAGGATATTTTTAGTGGCCTGTTATTGTTAGCTATTTCCTGTCATTAAACCACCTCAGTGTCTTTGTCCAGTCTGGGTCCGAATTTAGCATAGCAAATATGGTCTTGAATTTTCTTATGATCCCTCCAGTACACTCTGTTGCAGACTCTGTTTAAGTATAGTGCACAACAGACTAGACATGGGTAACAATAAGTACCCTACAGACCCTAAAGGCTAGCACTTGACACATTCTAGATGTATCCTGCTTATTCCCTTTGGTATATGAATGTCCCTATGATCCAATTTTATACTAAATTGTTGATGAGTAGAAGTATTGGTGGATATTATAATACTATTTGAATCTGTATAAATTTTTAGCTAATATTGAGTTAATACTCATACCCTATTTTTATAATTGCATTACACTCTCACCAATCCACCCATATTCTTTCCAAGCCCCAGCTTGGACCGTGCCCTACACATAGCAGGCGCGAGTCATCCCCACCACTTCTGAGAAATCCCTCAGTCGAGCTCGTCTCTCGTGTTTATATTCGATGCCCGATCGAATGTCACTCGTCTAACGGTCCACGCTCCCTCTATCTCGCTCCAACTTTCTCGTGCCTCACTCTCGCCAACGAGCGAGCGAACCAAAACAAAGCGTCACCAATAATTCTCAGAAGCTATAATGCATTCGAGGAAATAAGGCACAGATGGTGACAAAGACCAGTAGCCTGTGAGAAGTATCAACGGAATAAATCAGACGTGAGGATGTAAACACACTGTGCCTTCTTTTCTCGAACATACATTACCTCCCCCCATTAGCAAACTCGACAAGGTCCAAGGTCCCATTCTTGTTTACCATCGTAACACTATCGTCCTTTGTCTCCCGAGTATTACGAAACACCCCATATAATCTGCAGTAACTTCGTGGGAGCGCGAACGGATGCCTTGCTGGAGAATAAATCATACCACGAGCGGCTGGAGAGAAAAAAAAAAAAATAGGGAGAAAAGGGGAGAAAAAAGGAAGGCGAATAGAAAACTCGAACGACAATGATCGATGAAGCGGCGGCGAAGCGGGCGCTGGTGGCGGGTAAGACAATGCAGGAAAATTAAAACTGTCCTCGATGGCAGGAATTGATTCGGTCTGCGCAGCCGCGGCGAGCAGGTGGCCGCGGGGTGGGGGCAGGAGGTTGCGAAAGCACAAAGTAATCTAGCTCGGAATCCCGACCCGTCCCGAGCGGAGCCGCGATCCGCGGCTGCAACCGATGCCGCCTCGGCTCCTCTGCTTTCACGATAACGAGCCACCGTCTATAAATCATCGGCCGCGCGAGGATCGTTTCCGCGTAGGCCGCGGCGAGAGCCGCCGTGGAATTTTCTGCCCGCGAGTCTAATGGCTCCTCTGCTCGGTTTCCTCCGCCCGCCTCCTGGACATCTTGCACGCGAAATTCACCGACACGTGGGAGGAAAGGGAATGGGAGTGAGAGATATTGCGCACGCAGGAACGCGGCCATCCTTGTGCGGGATCGCGTTCGGTGGCGCGTGTGTCGTGCCACTTTCTCGTATGTCTCCCGTTGCACGGAAAAACGCCGCCACGTCGCGAATTCAAAAGGTTCTAGTTTGTTTCTCAATTCATCTAGAAGACATACGATTTGCGCATATGTTAGAGGAAAAATGAGTAATACCAAATTTATGTTTTTCAAGAGGTTATACGGTTTGCTTGGATGGTAATAAGAAGAAGCGAGGTTTGGAATTTTAAATGGCGATTTCTCGGATATGCTAATTCGTGATTTGAATAATAAATTTGTGCCGGTAGTTGGGTAAGTTAAATTTTCTGTTGCAATTCATTTACATTGAATTTGTTAGTCTGTTGTAATAAATTCTTTTAATTTATACCATACGTAAAGCACGAACTGGTACATATATGATGCAGCCATTAGGTGAAGCCATTTTGAACAGATTTTCAAAGACGTTCTAAATAAGAAGACACACTTCTCGTTTGAATAGTATGATTCGAATAGTATGATATGTGTATATATATTGTAGAATCTCGATTAATTAAATTTTTATTATTAAGAATCTTAATCCAAATCTGGTACTCAGTGGTTCTAAGAAAAATTTTCTTAATATTTTCAACAATAATAATAATAATAATAAAAAATATTAATAATGTGTAAGGAAATTTGAAATTATTTCTTCTTGGACTACGATTCATCTGTTATGTCTCTCTTTTAATTAAACTAATTGATCCAAGTCCTACTTGATGTTTTAGGTTAGGTTTAGTTTTTCCTTATTAATTCATAAGCTTCTGGTTAATTTCTTTTTTAAAAATTAATAGAATTTAGTTTGAGAAATGTCATTGTACATTTCTAGGTATGTTTATTTGTGTATCGCCTCTTTTTAGGTTAACCGGTGTATGTTTGGTCATAGTCTATGGGAAATACAACTTGGACTCTCGAAAATACATGTATGGAGCGACTCGGAGGTTGCGAGTATAGCTATACTTAAATTTCACCAATATTTCAACCAATTTTTTCGGCGGTCAGAAATTAACATATTATTAACGGACATATGTTCATACAGTGTTGTACGTGTTATTTAACAAAATTTAAATTGTCGTTAAGGAAATTTACTTCCGACGCAGCAGGTTTTCTGTCACGCTATCATAAAAACAAGCTAACGACATAATAAGAGAATTCGAAATTCGGGCTTGGTACACGCCGGAGGACACTCATGAATAAGAAGTCGCTTAACCCCACCTAATGCCCAATTTCCAGCGTTCTTCCACGAACGATACAGAACTCTGGTCCCACACGTACGACATCCATTTGTATGTACTCCTTCCAGTTTTCCAAGGTTAAATCAATTTACAAAGTGGCAGAAAGTGCATTCACCGAGGTAACCACATCAAAGAAGGCACCCTTGAATGATAATTAAGAAAAAATTACGGTCCAAAGGAAACGTGGGCTTTTAATAAACAGAGGGAACATTTCTTTCACACTGGAGAATCACAAAATTTCCATATACAAAAACAATTTTGTTTTAATATTTTTCTCAAAAAATACAGAACTCTTAGTTAGAAGCTGGACCCTTCTTATTCCCCATATAATTCGACACAGAAGTCCCTAAATAAATTCCCAGAATCGTGCAATCTTCTTTTTACAATCACGATGTATATTTTACGAATTCATTTTATTGTAGCAATCATGTAATTTTCAATATCTTCTCGCTTTTTTACCTCTCATTAACCACTTGCGCTGTAAAGACGTGCCACGCACGTCGAGATGCTTTTGTTCCAAAACTGTCAGCGACGTGTATACCACGTCGATAGGCATTTGTCGCAGAAATAGAAACGACGTGTCCGTCACGTCGGCACGGCAACCGAAAGTTAAATCGTAGCGCAAGTGGTTAAACCGTATTCTACCGGAACACTGAATTTGCAGCGGCCTCTATATTCAAGATGGCGACCGGGCACCTATTGTTAGGATTGAATGATAGCCTGCTCGCATGGAATTATGCACGACGATTCGATGCTATCTCCGTTTTACGGATAATGTTTCGATATTATCCACGTGTATCGATAACGTCGTCGTTAACGCGATCTCCGATTCGAAGCGAGATGCGATGGAACGCGCGAGGTGCGTCCCGAGTGAGGTTAGGTACGGCGAAGGCGGAAGACATCTCGCGGCGGACGCAGCAAAGTGGCAAAGGGAGACGAGCGTCCTGCGGGCGATGCAAAATGGAAAACGTCCGTCTCGGGCCGAGACGCGCGTGAAAGGCGATCGTCCAGCTGCGCGTTGCCCGGCTCCGCTTCGGATAACGCGCGAGAAAGTCACGGTTCGCGGCGGCGATTTGCGGCCGTTCATTTCGCCGCGTTGGGATATCTGGAGTATCTGTTCCCTGGACTTTTGCGAGCACGAAGAAGGTGAAACCACGGCCAGTACGATAGTATTCTCTTCCTTGCAATTTATCAACCCCTTGTGCTCCTGGCGCGATTTATTAATTAATTAAACAGCTCGTTAGTTGAAGAATTCTCGGCTGAAAATTGACGCGTATATATCAGTGATTTAATTCGACTGAATTTTATTGGAATTTTATTTATTATTCCATTTTAAGTAAGACCAAGTGTAGCTGATATTGGCGTTATCTAATTCGCAGCGTTGGAAAGCGAAAAATAATCGGCGAAGTAAATTATCGTGTCCGAAATACTGAAAGTTTCCGTGACGAGTTAACTCGCCTTTCCCAGTTAACAGGTTAACGACTCTATCTATAATATATACACGGTCACGCTTACGAGAGGAAGGCACGGATGTGGAAATCGCTTTTGGAACGATGCTAGGTGCACGTTGTAGTACACATCCAGTGTTACGAAACCCTAATTGGATTTGGTAGACTGGGCCTTATGTTTCGGTTTAAAGTTTTGTCAGTTGTTAAGTTGAGTTATGCAGTACATATCACCGAGAAGGAATAATGGGTGTAACGATAGAGAACAACTTAATAACATCCTGGATCCCCTGTAACTTTCTCAAAGCATTTTCTTTTCACTGCAATACCTTATTCGATTGTTAAGTTGCAACCCTGTTCAACACAGGGACAAAGGGAGTACTTTGTTCCTTCTGCCTAACCTAGCAAAAGTGATTTTATTATGTATCTACACTCATCATTCGTTCGATGCGATTGAGAGGTTAGAAATGTCACTAGTTTTATAGGGAAAATTAATTCCTAGTACTTTCCATGTGAATTTACTTCCACTTAGCAGAGTTCTAATTTTCATTACCAAAATATGCTTCTGTAAGAAAGTCATTAAGCGATCATCCACTGTTCTTACCTATTTGCCTTCAGTTTTGGTTCTTATTATCTGTGGATGTGAAACTTCTAATCAATAACAAAAATTCGCATATGTTTTTAGGACTGCGTTAAAGCTAAGTGGTCATGTTACACTGTGACCAATCAGAGCCGTATTTCTTTCGAGTGCCAATTTATCAGTCATCTATATGCTAGTGTGTGTGTCTCACAAGAAGTCCTACAGAAAGAACCCACGTCTAATCGTTTAGGGTAAAAGAGAAACGCCCCGTTTAACACACATTTTCAGTTTTAGTCAAACTATCAGCCAAATTGGTCACACATATCACTTATACTGTATGACAAGAACAATGACAGTGACTCGGAAGGTATCAGTCAGTTATAATTTGTTTGGCCCCGAAATTGATTAGCAGCTTAACCTAATCCATAATACCACCAACTTGGACTGTGTAGACTACTTGTGACAAAGATGCTGACCTACCTGACTTCTTCTGAGCTCCCTACAGTACACGTATACTACCCTATGCACTAACATCTCTATATCGTTCCTTTCTCTGTTTTACGATCTTTATGATACACACATGTTCTTCTCTCACACTCTAGCCACCAGTTCTTGATTCTCTCTCTCCCACTCTCTCTCGCTCTCCCCCTCTCTCTTTCCCGACATGCCGCAAGAGCGATCCCATCGGTTACACGATGAAACCTATAAGATATTGTATATCGGATCGGAAAAAGATTGGCAAAATCAGTGACGCGAGATTCATCCCACGGAAGCGTATCGCGAGACACCGAGGCATACACGGTGATTCATCAAGCGTGGCCAGCGAAGCGACCAGGAACGATGACTGGCGCGTTGCAAGGTCAGCCTGGTGCACCTGAAACGAGCGAAGGCGACCAGGAGGAAGCCCGTCTAGCCAGGGTGGAAGGCTCGATCGCGATCGCATAAATTCAGGTCAAATCGAACGATCGCAGCGCCACTCGCGGATTACGCGCGCGAGCTTATCGGCCTCCGCTTGAAGGGAACAAATGACGCGTCTCCGCGCGCGTGGCTATCTCGCTGGGATCGTTCGAAAGTGTCAGCGGAAGTTTTATTCGGGGATGATTGGACGGATCGAGGTATTCGGTTGTTGCGATCTGTCGATACGGATAATCCCAGTTGCACGCGCGCTACAATGTAGGCTGCGATGCGTATAGCGAGGTCGAAAAATTGGTCGTTAGCGAGAGTAAACGCGAGGGTAAGCCGATGTTGAGACAGAGAAATCGACAGATATGAATGCAGGAGTTGAAACGTTGCCTGGAATTATATGGAGAAATTTTTACCATGTCCATGTTCGTGGGATAGATAGTAAATGAGTTACAGTCCTGCTAACATAGTTATTACATTCAGCCACTGCTTCTCGACATTCCTATTGTTACAGTGTTATATGAAGTATTGTTATGTTCAGTCACTTCTTGAAATAGTTCTTATTTGTACAATATATGATGCCTTCATAGAATTCACATACAATTGCCTATAACGATTTAACAATATATATGAAAAAATATGATGTAATATAGTAACCAGGATAAAGAAATAGACAGAAGTATGAATATTGAGTATTGGTACAGTGGTTAAAAACGTATAGAAAATTTTTTATTATAGAGTCAATGTATGTAGAATGGATAGTAAACGAGTCACAGTCCTGCTAACATAGTTATTACATTCAGCCACTGCTTCTCGACATTCCTATTATTACAGTGGTATATGAAGTATTGTTATGTTCAGTCACTTCTTGACATAGTTCTTATGTGTATAATATATGGTGTCTTCATAAAATTCACATACAATTGCCTATAGCGATTTAACAATATATATGAAAAAATATGATGTAATATAGTAACCAGGATAAAGAAATAGACAGAAGTATGAATATTGAGTATTGGTACAGTGGTTAAAAACGTATAGAAAATTTTTTATTATAGAGTCAATGTATGTAGAATGGATAGTAAACGAGTCACAGTCCTGCTAACATAGTTATTACATTCAGCCACTGCCTCTCGACGTTCCTCTTATTACAGTGTTTTAATGTTATATTCAGTCACTTTTTGACACAGTTCTTATTTGTATAATATATGGTGTCTTCATAAAATTCACATACATTTGCCTATAATGATTTAACAATATATATGAAAAAATATGATGTAATATAGTAACCAGGATAAAGAAATAGACAGAAGTATGAATATTCAGTATTGGTACAGTGGTTAAAAACGTATAGAAAAATTTTTGATATGGAGTCAATGTATGTAGGATAGATAGTAAGCGAGTGACAGTCCTGCTAACATAGTTATTACATTCAGCGACTGTTTCCTGATATTATTTCTGTATATGCGTTCTGTCTTTCGAGAATTCATGTACAATTTTTTATTTTGGTATTACAGTTGTCCTTTTGCGACTTATTTTCTTAATGAATGTAAAAACGTTCTAGATAAATTGCCTTTTATTAAGAATAAAATTAGATTCGACGCTTCAGCGTGAGGAATGAAATTGACATATTACGTCCGCGGACAAAAAGATCTAGAGCGCCATCATTTGGACAAACTACGAATCAGACCAGTTTATAACTGCTAAATAAACGTACTCGTTCCACTTACCGCACCTGTAACGATTAAAATCAAATATTCCGCAATTATCCCCCTGTCACGGTGTAACGCTGTAAGTGACACAAATTATTTCAGTAAAAACACCATAGTCACTATTGCAGTTACACCAGGTGGTTTTTCACGCGTACCCGAGCCGGGAAGCAATCGATCGGAACGAGATCTGGCGGAGAAACGAATCGTTCGGTTTCTTTTACTCTCACGCGTTTATCAACCAGCGGTAGGTGACAGCTGACAAAAGCCATGAACTTTTCTTTATCGTTTTCTTACCCCGACTACGTTTCCATGGTAAGGTTACACACCACGTGTTCTCATACTATTGTGCCCGGCCAATTTTCCCGTGGCTAATGCTTGTCGTTTCTAAAGCGAAATCAGTTCGACGATCGACCCATTGGATCACTGTGTTCCTTCGAGCAGCATTTTCAAGTCTGCAATGCTAAAAAGTTGATAAATTATACATCGTCACGATATAAGATAACGGTGGTATGCCTTTCTCGTTTTTTAAATATTTCCGGAGATAACTGAAAAAGATAACCTTGATTGGTAGTCTGCCTCCTGCATCGAGTTTCGCCAATAGTTACACACCTCGACGTCGAGGTGACAGTAATCGATTTCAAAGTAATTAGTTGATGTTTTACGCTCGTAAGTGGAACATTGTGCATTGAATCGTTAATTTATTTATTAACGCTCGTTAATACGCCGTAAAGATAATTCGAAAGTTCTTGCCTCTAGAGAGGGAACAGGTGTGTGCGGCGTAGTTGCGCAGTGGCGCTGCGATCGGCGCGTTTCGCCAGCGGCGCAGACGAGCTGCGCAGTGGACGTGATTGACGGTTCGGTTCGTTAGATTATCTTCCGATTCATCTCCCTTATTTCGATTTTACTTATCCTTCTCAGAACGCATTTAACGTACTTCGTTAACGATTGGGTAATCTCGTGTGCAGACGTGAGACCGAATATTTCAAAAATATACACGTGTATATATTACGTGCAACAAAAACTTATCCAGAGATCTCTCCATTTCGATCCCGACTTAGAATTATTGTTATCTTATTGATCGATTGCTGTTCGCGTTGAAAATTTGTAGGGATCTCTCAGCCGAACATTAAGCAACAACACTGCCGGTATTCGCCTAATTTAACACCTGTATACTTGTTTTTGTTCCCCGAAAGTGAAAGTACCCCTGAAAAGAATTCAGATAGCGATAAGCAAACATCTGTACACCATCCTGAGTGAACATTTTTTAAAAGCTCCCCGGGAACGTGTGGATCGACAAAGAGGCGTAAAAAGATATATAAAATGTATATTTTATCCTATCTCTGAAACAGATCAAACAATTTTCTGCAATTTTCTGACAGGCTGCGTACAGTATAAATTAGCGGTTTCACAAGTGAACAGCGCCATATAGTGCTTCGAAAATGTCGAGAAATAATAATCGTCGAATTAAACAAATTCTCCTTCCTTTTCCTCCGTTAAAAAATAAATTTCTCTTTTTATTAAATCCTTCTGAAGACTTTCCGAACAGACCTGGTCTGGAGTGTGAATAATTCCACCTATTGACCTTGAGAGACTATAATTAGGACGATCGACGTATGGTAATCATCCGTATGCCGTGCGAATGACACGCAAAAAGTCCGTGGACAGGGGGATCCGGGTACGATTCGTTCGTTCTAGGTGCCATAAACGGACACGACCTTGAACGATCCGCGACTCTTTCTATTCTCGTTCCGAGCGTTTCCTTGTCAAATTTATAAATTTGTCCGGGGACACAGCGGGTCGGTATCGTGCAACGCGTGTCCCGAAAGCCGACAAGCATGACGGATGAGCAGAGGACGCAGGGTCAAGGAGTGAGACTGGCCTTTTAAAGGACGACTCAGGACGAATTTTCTGTCAGAAGCCTCCACGCTGACGAAACTTATCCCGAGGATTGCTGGACCCACCGCGACGCTGTTTTCAATGGGGTCCGCCATGCTGACGAAGTGACGGGGATTTTGATCGATTGGAAACGGATTATCTCATTTTTTACCAATTTTCTTCTTCATTTCGAATATTGTTTCATGTTTGCATCGTAATCGTGTCCCTGCGAATAGCTGGAATGAGAGAATTTTGTGACGGTGGATAAATATTTTAAGACGAATTTAATACGAAGGTACATGTTTCCAAAAATTTACTAGGGAAATTGCTGGTAGTGAATTTTCAAACGATTCCCCTACCTCTAAATTTATAGATAGACTCATATAATGATTTCTCAAGAAGTAGTCTAGTAATATCGTAGGGGAAAATTAAAAAAAATTCTTTTTACCCTTCACTAAGTTTATAAATAGTCTAGTAATATCCTAGGGGAAAATTTGAAAAAATTCTTTTTACCCTTCACTAAGTTTATAAACAGTTTAGTAATATCCTAGGGAAAAATTTGAACAAATTCTTTTTACCCTTCACTAAGTTTATAAATAGTTCAGTAATATCCTAGGGGAAAATTTGAAAAAATTCTTTTTACCTTTCACTAAGTTTATAAACAGTTTAGTAATATCCTAGGGAAAAATTTGAACAAATTCTCTTTAACCTTCACTAAGTTTATAAATAATTTGGTAATATCCTAGGGAAAAATTTGAACAAATTCTTTTTACCCTTCACTAAGTTTATAAATAGTTCAGTAATATCCTAAGGGAAAATTTAAATAAATTCTCTTTAACCTTCGCCAAGTTTATAAGTGACTCATGCACTGATTTCTCGAGCAATAGCTTAGTAACATCCTAGGGGAAAATTTTAACTAACTTCCATGTCCCTAGTATATCCCTATATTCCAATTGAAGGGAAAGTAAATAATTTGGGATTTATCCTGACAATTCTAAACTCTCATCTGACATTCAGGAAGGCGTAATCGATAAATCCAGCATCTGTTTAAAAAGTGCGCATAAGAGGATGTCTGGCGGACAGGCAGAGTCTCAGCGCGATCCGCGCGGAAGAAGTCAGGAGCGTAGAGGGGCACCGATAAGTCATTGCTAAACGGAAGTCGTGAAGAACCGGTTACCGACGCGCGCTGGGTTCGCCTTTTGCGTCCAATTATCTTCTCACGGATCGCTGGAGCAGCGAGGATACATTGTATCGCGCCGAAATCGCCGCGGCAAATTACACTTTTATGGCGGTTTCGTGACGCTACCCGGTCGGACAGCGCGCGCTTGACAAACGCAGATGCCCCGCCACGGTGACAGCCGCGCCGCCATTTCCCATCGCGCGTCCGGCCATCGCCGTCCTCGATTACCTGGCGCAGCGCGAACGAGTAATTGATTCGGTGCGTTTAATTTCACGAAAATTACCGGGACGCGCGGCCGCGAAACGCAAGTGCCGCTAATGGTTATAATTTACGGAAACGGGACCGGTCGGTCGACCGCATAAAGCACCCGAGAACACGGTTCATTATTCAGAGAGAAGGCCTAAGAGAGGTTCGAGCGCGGGATTTTCGCCGGAAGGTGCCGTCCACCGCGTCTTCCCTTCAGCTGACCGCTAACCTTCGATCCATGGCACTTCCGCCTTGTGGGGGATGGAGGAGCCAACGTAACCCTTTAAACCATAGAAATAAAAATTCGATTTGTTTGAGATTATTGTCTACATATCTAAATTATAACTACTATTTATAATATATATAATAATATCGTACAAATATAATATATAGGACATATTACGTACGTGATACA
>NW_016911052.1:106380-146473 GCF_001483705.2 Eufriesea mexicana
ATTATTAAATATATAATAAAATATAATATACCATATATCATATACATGTTACATGACGTATGTATATATGTATGTAATATGTATATTACATTATTATATGTATAATATGTACATGTGTATATATATTATTAATTTAATTGGGCAGAAATAATTATTCTAATGTTTTTAAATAATATGTTTTTCTTTGTTCTGAGAATATTAGTTTGCTTCGTCCATGGTGTTAAACTTCGATAGAAAGTTATTCCGACATTTTTCAAAAATCTATATCCATAGCGTGCTGAATCTAATTGCGGTATAGGTTATTATTTCAGCCCTGAAATCGCGTTGCATGACTCGTTATTAATTTTTCTCAGCATCCGTTTAAAGGTTAATTGAGCCTCCTCGCAGTGATTGTATCGCACCGTGAAAAGTTCCATCGAAGCATGGCGGTGTCTCTTAGAATAATTAATAACACTGCCAACATCGTTGATGGTCCGTAAAGTGTGAAACTCGAAGATAAAAGAACACAATAACGCGATTAAGAACACGTCATAACATCGTAAAATGTCATAAAAGGTTAAACGAAAAGAATCATTCTTAATTACACGCTGTCACTTCTACCTTACACTGGATAACTCCAAACACTCATTCCTAATCTTCCAATCATCCTTCAACACTGTTACACTTCATTCAAAAATTATAATAATATTAAAAAAAAAAAAAATGAAATTAAAAATTACTTAATACTTTCAAATATATCCTACAACAACTAACCTGACCAATAACATTTTCCCAGTTGCCTGTATTTTAACTGACTCACGTAACCAAATCTGAGCAATCAATCCACATATACAGAGTGTCCCAATAACGATAGTAGGGAACCAGGTAGGGAATAATTCTACGTGAAGAAACAAATCGATAATGGAGAATAAAATTTTCTCATTCGAAGCTTTGTTATCTAGAAAATCGACTTCGAATATTCACCAAGTATTACTCAAATACTACTCGATGAATATTCAAAATCGATTTTCTCGACTACGAAGTTTCGAATGACAAAATTTTATTCTCCATTTTCGATTTGTTTCTTCGCTAAAATCATCCCCTACCTGGTTATACTATCGTTTCTGAGACACCCTGTATAAATGTGTCCAAGTTAAAATCAAGAATTAATTTTTAACTCTCGATCACGATGAATTTTAATATTCGTGTTATTATATTTCAATCACATTTCTTCCATGCCTACTATAAATTTTAAGATCGTAAGAATGAGCACATCCTGTACAACTAAATCTACACCTCCAGATCAATTGCAATTAAGGAAAAGAAGTACACCTGAAAATCTATAGAAAGTTCTCCTAGGGAATTCGAGCCGTATTACACCCTGTATATGTAACACTAGGTTTACATCGAAATGACAGCGAGTAGGTTATGTCAATGTTTAAACTCAATTTAAAATTCGAAATTCCCCTTTCTGTCACATGTCTAAAATCATATAAACACCAATGGACATTTTTCTAATTTTCTTTTCCTACTCTTTATTTACTCCCAACTTCTCCCATCTTCTTTAACACTAGGTTACGGACGCTTTCTGTATACCTACTTCCAAGGACACCTGTCAAATTGACAGGTAAAGGAAACCACGTGCCTTTTTTCTAACGATTAGTTTAATTTAAAAACAATTATATATTATATTAACAGTCTTAACCCTTTGCACTCGAGAAGCTCCCTTCAGTCGCCATTTGATAAAATTTCGAAGATCGATATTAATTGATATATCAAATTGAAGATAATGTAACGGTATGCAAGGTATAGAAATCAAATAGTTCTGCACGTTAATTATTATACAATTTCTTATTTACTGCTGGAAAAAATATCGTTAACTTTATAGCAGAAAATCTTTGAACTCCTACTCATCTTTAGCCAAAAAGTCGTCGAGTGCGAAGGGTTAATATAAGTTAACTAAATCTGTTACCATCGTATAATTGCAGCAACCCATCCGTCAAATTGACGAGTTTCGTAAATCTAGTGTTAAACTAGCACTGATCGTCGTCCATAATTCCACTTGACTATGTTGTTCTGTATAGAATCAGGTATATGCTCGATTCTGTTTTCAACAAGAAGCTGCAGACGTCGCCACAGGCGCGTTTGGGTGCTGCCCTCTGAGAGCGGGCGCGGTAAAGTCCGCCATGTTGGCGGACAACAAAGTTGACGTGCATCGTAAGAGTGATGCAGCATCGATCGGTGTTGAACCAATATTGAATCTCGTCGAATCGTCCCGTGCTCGAAGCGAGCCGTGTAAACTCGGCTGAAACAACGGCAGAAGAATGACGGAAGATCTACGCCACTGGACCGAACCAGGACCGGCCCGATCGCGCTTGTAGCCCGTGATTGAACCAGCGTCGCTGTTGCAACACGCTCGCGTCCTCTCTTTGTCACGACGCGTATATTCGTGCAAGCTCGATCTCTATTATTTCCGACCGGCCGTATATCCCAGCCGCTGTAAACCGGTTATCTTGATTTAATAACCGTCGATGTCATCCGAGTCAATAATCGGAAACGATCGCTGCTACGCACCGCCGCCATCTGAGATAAAGACCACGACATGGCTACGGCTCTCGTGTTCCAGAGCTCGAAGCTTGTGGTGGAATCGAAAATTTTGCGTGGAAGCATGCTTCGTGTTTTCATTCCAGGTACAGTTACATCGTTGCAGATAAATCAGCACGTAAATTCTTCCTACTGTAAGGTTGTTAAGGTATTCAGTTTATAGGTTAGGAGGTTATGCAGGTTGTCATATAAATAAATGGTCATGCAAAAGAAATAAAATTGCTGATTGTATTATGGGATTGTTAAAGTTTGGAAAATAGAAATAAAATAATTTTTGAAAATGGGTACTTGTTCGATAAAAAAATATATAGTATGGGAAATGTAGAAGGGAAATGTTTTTGAATACAGCTGACTTTCGTGCATTTATTTTAACCCTTCTAGCATTTCACTCAATTTTGGTTTCGAAAATTGGTTAGAGTTTGGAAAATAGAAATAAAATAATTTTTGAAAATGGCTACTTGTTCGGTAAAAAAATATATAGTATGGGAAATGTTATTGAATACAGCTGATTTTCTTGCATTTATTTTAATCCTTCTAGCGTTTCATTTAATTTTGGTTTTGAAAATTTTGCATTATAAAATTGAAGTTAATTTAATAATAGATGAGAATTAATTTAAATTAATATTCCTATTTCTTTTAAATTTATTAATATTATTTACGAAATTAAAAATTGGATTAATTCGTAAACAAAAGTATATTTGGAATTCATATTATTATTCTGAAATATTTAGAGATCACGAATAATTTTATAATAACAATTTAATTTTATTTAAATTGTACCTTAAATAACAAACGCGAATTATTTCTTTGTCGCCACTAGTATATTCGTCATTAAACTTAAAATTGCCATGAAATTGTCAATTGACACGAAGATTCGCATAATCAGTCAAGTAATCAGGCGTTTATGTGATCGGGTTCCTACTGGACAAGTTCGATCAACTCGACCGGAAGATTCCTCTACCGGATAGAAAATCTTTTCTCTTCGCTGGTCCCTTGTCATCGTACGAGCCCCGGACGTAGCATGGACCCGTGGTGTTCATCGGATCGAGATCTGTAATCGGCCAACCGTGATCCACCGCACGCGGTGACTTCTTTCTAGGAAACAATGTACCCTTTGTGGACACTCGACTCCGATGATATCGGTCTATCGCTAGGGGGAACTTATTTTTTCTCTCGTGGTACCTCCATTCGAGATTTTACGTATTCTTCCTTTCTGAATCCATTAGCATTTCGTGACAGACTGTCAGATCTTTCGCGATATCTCGATCTGTTTCGTCTCAAAAACGTAATTTATTTCCTAAAATAACACGATAAACTTTCTTAAATGGCAGTAATTTTTATATGAAGAATTTTGAGACTGATGCATAATAATTGGGTAATAATATTTAGTAATATTTTGAATCGAATAATAAACTATTTGTGCAGTGAAATGCGTGAATAGTGGAAGCTGTCAGTGGTAGGTTTTATTCGTCTTCGAAATTTACTCTAATCTCAAAATCAATAAAGGTTTCGTACGCCTTCGAAGTGTATTCTAACCTCAAAATCAGTGAACATTTTATACATCTCCTAAAACCATCCTAACCTCCAAATCAATAGAGGTTTCGTACGTCTTTGAAGTGTATTCTAATTTTAAAATCAGTGAACATTTTATACATCTTCTAACTTTGTCCTAACCTCAAAATCAATGAACATTATATATATATCTTAAATCTATCCCAACCTCCAAATCAGTGTAGATTTCACATATCTTTGGAATCTATTCTAACCTCAAAATCAGAGAACATTTTATATATCCTCTAAACCTATTTTAACCTCAAAATCAGTGAACATTTTATATATCTTCTAAAACCATCCTAACCTCAAAATCAATGAACATTTTATATATCTTCTAAAACCATCCTAACCTCCAAATCAATAGAGGTTTCGTACGTCTTTGAAGTGTATTCTAATCTTAAAATCAGTGAACATTTTATACATCTTCTAACTTCATCCTAACCTCAAAATCAATAAACATTATAAACATTTTTGAATCTATCCTAACCTCCAAATCAATCTAAGTTTCATACATCCTTGAAATTTATTCTAACCTCAAAATCAGAGAACATTTTATATATCTCCTAAACCCATCCTAACCTCCAAATCAATAGAGATTTCATACGTCTTCGGAATGTACTCTAACCTCAAAATCAGCGAACATTTTATCCACTTTCAAAATCCACTCTAACCTCCAAATCAATGGAAGCGTAATACGTTCTCGGAGCCTATTCTAACCTCAAAATCAACTTCCGTGGTGCCAGATCCACCCGGAGTAACCGAGAGCCCGATTACTCCAAGATTCCTCGTGGTAGCTGCGTAGTGCACGTTGAAGAGACGGCTGGCCGCACAAAAAGCGACGATTTTTCAACGTACCGGAAACAGGCACGAAAATTGTGTGTACGGCGGCGCATGAAATCGCGGGAGACGGGGTCGTGTAGCGTGTTTATCGACACGAACGTTATCGCGGTCGGATCTTCCGCGAAGAGCAGCAGTCGTTCGGGTGGTACCAATTTGTCGTTCCTTTATCAAGCGTCATCTGATGGCGACCCGACACCGCGGCCGGGGAACCGAATGCAACGTTACCTTGAAGTGACACCGGCCCACAATGGGAACAAAGCGGCGTCCAGCTCTTTGCCGGGGTTTTGTTTCATTCCGCGGTGGACAAGCCGCGTTATTTGTCATGCATTTTGACCCTCGCCGATTTCATCTTGGATATTTTTCTCTGCCTCGCTCGCTGCTCACGCGCGAATTCTAAAGGAGCCAGCTCGCCCTTCCCGCGCGTCCAGTCGCCTCAACGTCTGCCGGGAAGCGTTTCTTGCGAGAGGAGAGCCTGTGTACTCTAACTATAGCGAAATGGTAAGTGATACAGAGGACTCGGTGCATGCTACTCTGCATTGCAGGAAAGAAGTCATCTCGTTCAGTTGCGTGGCAAGAGGGGTATTCCACTTGCTCCGCCTATACTCTCGTTAGTAATACCCAATCTTCTATGACACTCCCAAAACTACAATCTCCAAGTTCGATAACGTGATACGTTAACATAGGCGTGAGATATCCACGAAAGAAACGTTATCTCAGAGTTAACTTACAATGAATTGCAAGTACTACTACGCTTTAAGATGAGTCTACGCTCTTGCATCTATTTTTTCAGTCTGTCTCACTTTGTCTCGTTGCTTTGTTCGCTTTCTTTGTCACATGGTGTTCTATGACCGGGCTAATAGGAAGGGATCGGTTCTACCAATAAGGGAAGCGTTTTACTCTACTTCTGCCGTGATGTTAGAATGGTTGGGCTGGTGGGGATTCGGTCCCACAAGTTTCTCAGATGACTTCTTTCCTGCAACGCACAGTAGGTCTGTCCTGGCGGTAATTTTAAATGGAAATGTTTCTTACAGTCACGTGAGTCGTTCACCAAACAGATAATTTACTGTATTTTTAATTTATTTACTTATTTTTTCATTTAAAATAATTTTTAGCTCCTCTTCTCAATTTTCTATTCTTAGTATTTAGGTATAGTTGGTTGGAATGGTATAGTAAGTTTGTAAAATAAAAATGAGAGTGTCCTGATATCTGAAATAGCATTTTGAAAAATTCAGAGAAATATAAGACTTTTGAATGTTGATCGGTATAATGATTTTTCTTTTGGTTGATGTTACTAAGAATTGAATTTTGACATTAGTTTTCCACTTAGTATAATAATTTCCGGTTAAACGGTATTAATTGAACCACCTACAATTATAAAATATATTTAGACACGTATGTGTATATTTAAAGTTATATTTTCATTCGTGGTAATATGTTTAATAAATAATGTTTCGAAACATTTTAGGAAATTGTTTGAAAAATAATTCTGATGGACGATATTTATTCTCGGTATGTACGTTCCTGTGAGAGTTCGATGTCTTGCTGATTGCGTAGTTAGAAATATTTATAATTCCAGTTATCACTTCGAGATCGTTTTAAATTGCATATTACGACACTTCCGGATTATTTTCACGGTCGTGGTTCCGTCAGCACCACAATTTCTCTTTTGCTGTCTCAGCGTGACATTGGAAGCTCGCGTGACCAATCGCTGGCTGTTAGAAGCTTAAAGATACTTTTAGATACACCACCACACGAATTTATACCACAGTGGGAATATAAAAATATTTCCAAGGAAAGAAAATCGTGCGTTTTATTAAAAAATAAAATATCAATCAAATGCATTTTATCATATTTCGTATTTTGTAACTATTTATCGAAAGTCACGTGTGTTTACGCAACTGTCAGGAAGATGATAATTGCGTTGATAAGTATGAAATTGTTTATAACTCTTTACAATTTGCATGTCACGAATTGTTTAATTTCATAAATCTTTATATTATTCATATATATATGAAATTGTTTATAACTCTTTACAATTTACATGTCACGAATTGTTTAATTTCATAAATTTTTATATTTTTCATATTATGTGTTTAATAATATTATTTATATTATTTTATAAAAATATATATATTATTTTAGATTAATAATTAAATTATTAATTAATTACATGTGTGATTAATCTAAAGTAAGAGTAAAATATTAATTTTCACATTATTCTAATGCATATTATTAACCTCAAAGAACCATATAACCTCAAAACAATCTGAAGGAAAGAATATTTCACAAATTCCAGAGAAAATAATTTTTTTAACAGAAAGAAATAGAATAGCAAATCAAACATGTAGCTCACCACTATTTCGTGACTGTTAGGTATACGATCGGGTAGAAATAGTCTGGAAAATGAAGTACTCGAATGACTCGCGGTCCCATTCGGGGGAACCGGTTGTTCTGCTTTGTTCCGTGACCGAACGAGTCGTCGAGTGAGCGTCTTAAGAATTGTTTCGAAGATTAGTCGGCCCCGACGACACGATCCCGATAAAATTGCAACCGCTTTCGTGACCGAGAAATCGTCGGATCGCGTTCGAAAAGCTCTCGAAAATTAAACGGCCGACCAGTGATTTCCGAGCTGAATTGCCTTCTATCTCTCCCTCTCCTTCTCCCTCTCTCTCTCTCTCTCTCCCATTCTGCCCCTTAATTTTTATGCCGTTTCGTGATAGAGAAATCCTGCGGAAAACGAGCCTTAAAATTAAATGCCAAACGTCTTTAAATGCTCCGTAAGTTCGTGTACTTTGTAGCTTATCGTTCGAGTGCCGGTAACTTTGGTCACGCCATACTGCTGTTTCCTGTGTTGTGCGTTATACCTGAGGTTTTCGCTAGGAAGTACAAGTTTGATATGTGGAACGATTTATTTTAAGCAATGCATTCCCCCGGCACAGTAGAACCTGCGGGTATTCGGATTAAATGGGATCCCTAGGTTAGGGGATTTTCCAGCGTAAAAGAAATAATATCAGTGATGATCGTGGAAAATAAATTGTAATTGATACGATATTATATATACAATAAAGAGAGAATGCCAAGATTATATCAGTAAAATTAGAAAATAATTGATCTTACGATATGTACAAGAGTCCTATTGCCTCTATCGGAGATACGCACCGTGGTGGCGCTAGTGAGTTAAGTGCAAAACCGTCTTGAGACTGTCACGAGCAACAAACGCCTCATAATGACTTCACAAGCATACTTTCCACTAATGTTATACGATATTCATGCACAAGTACTATACACAGTCGAATTATATATTTTTAATGTTCATCGCATAATTATCGTTTAAAATATGATCGTGGAAAATAAATTGAAATTGAAACGATATGGTATATACGATAAGGGGAGAATGTCAAGATTACATCAGCAAAATTAGAAAATAATTCATCTTACGATACGTACGATACTCCTATTGCCTTTGTCGGAGATACGCACCGTGGTGGCGCTAGTGAGTTAAGTGCAAAACCGCCTTGAGACTGTCACGAGCAACAAACGCCTCACAATGACTTCACAGTCATACTTTCCACTAATGTTATACGATATTCATGCACTATTACTATCATTTATGCATAGTCGAATTACATATAATATTTCTAATGTTCATCGCATAATTATCGTTTCAAATACTTCCATATAACACGCACACAATTTTTTAACGTTCGAATATTTAGTTAGTCGTGGATATTATACTTAAATTAAAATATTATATACTTATTAAACAATATTACAACTCAGGGTTAAAAGTTATCAAAGAAATATATCTAAATCCGTTTACACTGTCTCACGTTGCATGATTAAGGGATCGAAAAATGTGCAGAAAGCGGGGTTGATAATTTTGAGGGGTCATATAACTGACCACTGCAGGGTTAACACCCGAGCCCTGTTCGATGGTCGATGGACGATCGAAGTGGAACGGCGACGCAGGCCGGTGGTCGGAGGGCACACACGCGTGGTAGCCGCGGTCTCAGCCTCGAGGTACCGCTTAATTGGCATATCAATCCCGGAGGAAACGGGAGATAACCGCGTCGGCGAGGCGGCAGAGGCGACCGAGGTCCCGCAGGTTAATAAAGTTACACTGCGGCTCGCGGTCGGCGATTAAGCGTTTCGGCTGACGTTCAGGTTCGCGTCGATTAATCGAATATGAAAAATCGCCGTCTCGTGCGTAAACGGTGAAATCCACTGCCGTCGAACCTGTTCTCGTACTCGGACTATCCTGCAACGAATTTCGCTGGTGAGTACAGACGGGTGCTCGTGTCGTCTAAATGGGTACAGAAACGTCCGTGTCACGGTTATTAAAAATTTTAGTTTCTGCATTCGGTGGATTACAAAACGTACGATTTATTCATATTCGTGAAAAACTATTATTAAATTATATACTATATTATTTTTATTATACTTATACTTATACTATATTAACCCTTTGCACTCGAGAGGCGCCTCTCAGTCGACATTTAATCAAATTCTAAAGATGGATATTAATTAATATATCAAATCTACAATTACCCAAAGAAATATCGAAATAAAATAATTCTACGTCTTAATTTGCATACGATTTCTTATTTACCGTTTTAAAAATATCGTCGATTTTATGGTAGAAAGTCTTGGAATTACTATTTTCCTGTAAAATAATCAGAAGAATCGTCGAGTGCACAGGGTTAAAAAGTAACAACAACAATTGATTCAGTCACTTTCTCTTCCATTTTCTTCTATAATGATCAGTGGTTAAATAATTTTCCCATTTTTGTTATACATTTGTGTTTTGGATACTTTGTTACAAAGAATACCAATATTACCGAATAATAATTTATACATTTTTGACATAAATTAGGTATAAATATGCATACTATATCTACTGTGTTTAAATATTATCTCCCAAATAATGTCATCAACCAAAATAAAAATGCTTGCTATAAAAATAAGTATTAAATAAGATCAAAAATTTCTGTGCAGTAAGTAGTATGAAGTGTTACATATAGGACTAATATACAGGGTGACTTATCTTACCCAAATTATTCAAACATAATTCTTCTGCATTTTTGTTCGAATATACAGGATGGACTGTTTGACGTGGCTGGTTAGGTTAGGTTACACATAACTTGCTTATTTTTCTCTTTAATAATACAATTAACGTAACAAATATCAAGTGTCATTATCTTCTTGTCATTTCTTCACAGCTTGTTATGAACAACACAGGAAAATGATTTTTCGCGTCTTCTCCAATAACTAAATAATCGAAGATGGTCCACCCTGTATATAGAAAGCTACAAAATCAAAATATACATACCTAACCTGAAAGATGCCTACTGTTAGTAGCCATAACCAAGCCCAGATGTCTTATCAGCCCACCGAAAACCAGGAAGAAAAATTTCGTCGACAGTCGATCGTAATCTCGAGGATCGTGGAGCAGTTCAAAGCACACAAGCCTTCCTTTAATAACTAACCGTGGGATTAATTTGCATGGTTTGGAGACGTGATCGCAGTCGTGGGCTCATGGCGTCCAGGGGCCGGGAGTGAAGCGTGGCGCTGTAGATCGGATCGCGAGGAGATCGGTATCTGCCGTGTTCGCGGAGTGTATCGATATCGCGCCGTCTCTGTGTCGCAACGACTTTATAACGACTTTATAACGGATATATCGGCGGCGGGATCGAACGTGGATTGGCTGCTCGATCGATGGCTCGCGACACGGTCCTTTGTAATGCTTGCGATAGCGCGCGCGCAGGATAAGACAGCGACGATAGAGCGTAATGGGCGAGGAATTCGCGATTGGCATTGCCTTTGGTTCGATTTAATCGGGATAACTGGAGAGACGAAGGTGGCACGAGGTACACTGACCGATACCACGAGGAATTGCCCGTGGAGGTGAGTGGCGTTTCGCAATCGTTGCGATTGTGTGTGGATGGTAGGTGGGCTTTTGAGGTTAAAAAGTCTGGCGAGAAGGAATGTGTTGGTCGATTAGAGAGATCGATTTTGTGCCGGTTGTGGTGGGTATTAATCAAACCACCGAGGATTGGGGACTCGGGAATTTTCATCTGTCACAGCCTAAGACCATTGCATAAAGATCTTACTGTCACTCGAGTAGCCTAGATTGCCGAGACACCAGTGGCGCAGGATGCGGAAAGGAGAGACTGGTCTGGTATTCAGCATGACCAATTTTATCTAGGAATCAGTGTAACTGATTGTGGATAGAACAGGATAGAGATGAGTCAGGAAGTACATTCACAGACAGATCCTTAGAAGCGAAAAGAAGTATAAGTAGATCATGTAAAATATTAAAAATGAATGCAGAATTTTACTGAAAGGGATAAAATCTAACGATATAACCAATGAATTCTTCGAACCTTCAGTTGCTCGTCATATACTGAAGTGTTACACAAGATATTTAGTGTCCTCAAAATAGTGTTCTCAAGATCATCTTAGCAGTGGACATATTGGGACCTGAATAATTGCTTACAAGCCCTAAATTGTGTCACAACTGTCATCGTTAGACCTTGCAATTTTCTTTATGATATATAGAGTCTCTTCTTATTGTATAACTGATGATTGAAGTCCATCTCAACGTTAGGTGTACTATCAGGTATCCCTTTATTTATAAATCCAACTGGGTTTCAGTATGACAGATCATTAAGACTGTACCATAGTTCAGTTTCTACTTATCAATGCTTGTGTGTGTCGATACGTACAAGGTGAATCATTGTCAATCTGCTAGACAGTGACAGTGACGATTCCATCTATTGCTCATTCGCGTAATTAGACAATCGTGGATTCCATCATGCAATTAATCGTAATTAGTCAAAGTAAATAGTCAACTACAGGACCTGTCAATGTACTTGTCCATTTAGAGAATAAATACGTCCTAAATTCATACTGCCTGCGTTACTTTGTTACCTAGTTTTCACGAGTGTGTAGCCCTAATGTCAGCAGAGAACATCTAATAAAAGCGTCAGGCTGCCTCCGATGTACGCTGGACATGAACCCCAGCGAGTGTTGAAGAACCACGAAGAAAAACAGGAAAGAAACACGCGAAGATGGCTAATCCCTCGTTCCTGAAGGATTCCACGGGACGATTAACCTTCCATCCGAGGCTTAACCCCATGAGACACCCGTCTCGCGTCGAAGAAGAGCACGCTAGCCGACGCAGAGTCGTCGTCCAGGAGAGCACGGGCGACTTTCGAAAAGGGGAGGACGTTTACGCGCACGATAGCTGGTAACGAGCAATTGGCCGGGGCCGTTTTGTCGGGCAGGGCTAAAAGCGGGAACAGGCCGGCGAGGTATTTTTCAGTAATTACCGGTATCACGCGACGTCGAAGGTGTTACTTGGTTGCAAAACGTTATAACGCGATCGGGCTTCCTCCTTGACCCGCGTGTGCGTTCCCTCACCTCGCGGAGGGCAGTTAGGCGAAACTTGGAAACTGCCAGCCGGCTCTCCGTCGCCTCGCATGACTCCGATAAACGATTATGCCTGGCAACCGGGGCGGCAGAGGGTCGGACTAACGACCGGTTGCTTCATTGCTTTCTCACGACGCCACACCGGCTGCGCGCCGCTAGAGACACCCTCGACATACTGGGGCAACGCCAAGCAGTGCGCAATTTTGTCGCAAGAGCTGGCCAAAATACTAATAACCATAATAATAGTTCGTAGAAAAATTTGTGTCTTCGGATTTTCGAGGCTGCTGATTACGAAATCGAAGTTGAAAGTATGAGGAAACAACATGGCGAACAGATACGCGAAAAAATATTTGGTTGAGCCGAAACTCGGTACCTACGTGTTCTCTAAACCTCTGATTACAAATTCATAGTGAAGATTATAAGAAACAAAATGGAAAATTTGAAGTCAGGCTTGAGGAGTGTACATGTAGAACTGTTTACGTGACAGCACTTTGTTACTTTTCGAATGAATTGCGGATAGTTTGGTAATTGTGAAGTAATAATTTTCTGGAAACTCGGTGGAAAACTTAAATTGATATTGTGGAATGTGTATATCGATGATGCTTCGTGTAGTAAAAATGAAGTCTAACTTTATAACTATCTTAATCTGTTTTAATTTATATAATAATGCATGCGCAGCTCTTAGCTTGGAATCATTTTGCAAAGATAAATCTTTGCAAAATGATACCAATTACCAGGTCCCACCACGTGGAGGTGGCTACGCATCGAGACCCGACATGCGCCCTAGTGGCGCAGCCTGCTGGCGCTATCTGTATCAAAGGCAACCTAACCTAACTTGGAGCGAAAGAAGTTAAAGTGAAAATCTACTGACACTTTATTATATTTCGTGTCTTACAAAGGGAATTTCGTTTCGGTATACTACAACTCTATTGTCGCGACGCTAAGGTATCTAATTTCTCATAAAAATAGGAAATAAAATATAAAACACGCGAGCAAGTTAAAAATCGCGATCGCGCCCGAACGAGGTCGCGATTATTCGAAAGACCGACTAGCCTACGAGACGTACTCTCGTGTACAAGACAACTTCATGCCTCGGCACCCTCCCGATCGGGCCTAGTCCATGTCCAGTCACTGCCATACCCGTCAAGACTTACACGTGGACCAAGGATAGTCCCCGAACCAATGAAACTTCCAGAGTCGACACGAGGGTCCGGCGGGGCCTTGCAAGTCAGACAGACACTTCGCATCCCAGCCACACGGGGTAGAACTTAATCATCCCTGTGGTCTAACCGTAGACACTATGTCCGTCCAACTGCGTACCCGAACCCCAGTCGCGTACGACCGGGGCAGCTGGACCCCCGCATCAAGTCCAAGGAAACAGAGATCCGAGGGCTACCCTGGAACTCGATGCTTGACGAGATTGACAGTGGCTGGAAATGAGTGTCGGAGACGAATCGTGAGGATGACTTATGAGACGCGAAGTTGTCGAGTACAGGGGAGCACGTCGCGCAGGCTAGTCGGTACTTAAGAACAATCGCGATTATCGCGAGAACAATTATGTTCTGTTTGGTAAACGAGAGGGATAAGAGAGGAAAGATATGAAATAATATGTTCGCTCCAAGTTAGGTAGTTTACCATCGTACAGATAGCGCGCACATGAGACTTAGTCTAGGCATCTATCTTATGACTACTTAAAAATAGTGCGCATCACGCGTCGTCCATTGATGGATCCGAAATGAAATCTTGAGGAAACTAAAAGCTAAAACAGAATATATTATTGTTAATATAAACCTGAAAGGAAACGGATTATTACGAGGAAAGAAAATGAACGAGTAGAAACCATGAAGGTTAACCAAGTGGAAGGAACAACCCACCGATGAGATAGAAAGAAACCAACGATGAAACATTCGAATATTATACGAAATATTCGAATTCTCAAGTGAATATAAATAGAAATGGAAAAATAAAATCTGAAAAGAGAAAAATAATTAAACCCTGAAAAGAAAAAAAATTAAAATCTGAAAAAATTATAAAATTATTAAGAACCCAACGATGAGACATGAATAACCCAACGATGAGACATAAACAACCCAACGACGAGACATTCGAATATTATACGAAATATTCGAAATGTCAAATAAAAATAAATAGAAAGGAATAAATAACATTTGAAAAGAAAAGAAATAATTAAAAGCTGAAAAAGAAAAAAGTAATTAAAAGCTGAAATAAAGAAATAATTAATATCTGAAAACAAAATAAAAATTATTATTAAATTGTTTAATGGGGTGGGGTGAGGCTAGGGTAGCCATCCCCAACCTCACTACGACCCCCCACCCCCCACGCACAACGAAAATTTAGATGTGACACTTCCGAAGTCGAACCGACAAATGAGTTCTGCTGCATCGCGTCGCTCCTTATATAGCCGTCGATCGGCCGAACTCCCCACCCCAATCAAAAATTTGTCAACTTTAACCATTCCATTATTTATTATTTTTCCGCTTTAATAGCCAATTATTTATAAATTTTTTCATTTTTATTATAGGTTTACATTTTGGACAATTTGTTATTAACAAAATTAATTTGTTATTAACAATCAGTGTAATAATTTATAAACTTTTTGTATATTATACGTACATTTTAACACGAATTCGTTATAAGTCCAAGTAATAGCCAATAGTTTATTAATTTTTTCACTTTTATTATAAATTTACGTCATGGACAATTTGTTATTAACAATATTATGACCTGTTAATAGCAATAAGTGTAATAATTTATAAACATATTATGCATTATAGTTACATTTTAACATGAATTTGTTATAACTTCAAATAACAACCGATAATTTATTAATTTTTTCACTTTCATTATAAATTTACATCATAGGCAATTTATTATTAACGATAGATGTAATAATTTATAACTGTATTTAAACTTCCAGAAGATAAAGAATATTATAAATCGCACATATATTAGAATAGTTGCATTACGATAATGTACACACAAAATTATCATATTCTAGAGTACATTTACGATAAAACCTCGATGATTCTGGTTACTTGGATGATACAGTCATTTCCACTAAATCCTGACGTTCCTCTGACAGCATTAGCGACCCATATTTTATCATACTTAATGATCAACTATCACATTTAGAATACTCAAAATGGACGATATTCTGGGCCTGCCATATCCCTGTTACCTACCCATCTCAAAGATGAAAATTGAAAATAGGTCATACGCTAACTGCCTTCTAAACAACGATAGATCAACCGATCTCGAACGGGGGCTATTCGATCGGAAATTCACGGAACGGGGTTACCTTTCAAGACTCGGAACAGGGCACGATACACACGGTCCTTTGATCCGTAATAAAAGATAAGCGCGCACGAACCGACGACGACGCCAGGGGGCGAGAGGACGCTGCGATGGCATGCGAGCTTTTCGCCTTTGCCTATGATGCACCGGCAAAGTGGAGCGTACGCAATTGGCGGCCCCTCTCTGTTGTGGTCTTCCGCGGCGTCACGCATCGTCGGTCACGCCGCAAATCCGCCGGATCCGCGATCTCTCATCGGCGTGGCCGCGCTTCTGCAAATTGATTGCAGACTGCCAACCCATCGGGGACCGCTGTCTCCCCGGCTGACTTCCAGGCGACCGGAATCCTCTGCAAATACGAGCTTTTTGCGTCCTACCAACGTCTCCACGTCTGATTGACTCGTTCTTTGAAAAAATGATCAAGTACCATCCACCTCTTTCGTCACTTTGTGGTCCCGTTACTCTCACTGCCTCCTAGAATTGGGTTCATAGAATATTGTGAATACTAACCTGAAAATAATACAAATACACGTGTCTTGTGCTTGTATTAGCTCAGTAATGTCTCTGACAAACTTGTCCCTCTTCTCCATCAGTCAGATTCCCAAATGAACGACCAGGTTATCTCACATTATGCTCTTGCTACTCTCATCGACTGCTAGAATTGGAATATCATGCACACTAATCGTTTAGTGACACAAATATACGTGCATTATATTTGCATTGACTTAGTAAAGTCTGTCACAAACTTGTTTCTTCCTTTCATCAATCAGATTGCCAAAAATCACCTGCATTGAGCAACTAGAGTCACTGACTGACCCCAAATTGCAGATGACAAAACTGGTTAAACCTCAGTTCAAATTAACTTTAATATTCCTCGTGCAGTGTGGATCTAGGTGAGTCAAGCAGCAGTTGATTCCTCTGTTTCCTTTTGGTATAACCTCGCTTTAAAGACGTATTCGATATATCTAATTCCAATTTCGAGAGCGCGTCTGTGACTGACTAGCGAAGCAGTAACTCGACTGACTACCCACTGCAAATGAAATGAAACGTACCTTTCTTTCGGCTAAGTGTGTTGAGTCACAGTTTGGCTCACGCTCTGGTCTTCAGTCTGCCAGACAGTCGAGTAGCCTCGATAGTTGCAGAGGAGGAGTGGCGGAAGGCCGGGAGATCGAATAACTAATATCGAGGCCTACTTTGTGACCACAGGTATATACGATCGTGGCCGTTTTTCCCTGATCGCGGATGAAATCGACCGAGCCTCGATTAAGTTCTTTCCCTTGATGGATCCGGCGGACGTGGTGAAAAAGTTGTTGGCATCCGGCGAAACCGATCTCGTGGCCGAACGAAAATTGACCGATTTCAGGCAACCGAGCGACAACGTGTACCAACGTGCACGTGCACCTCTTTAGTGGTTTCCATTGCTCGTCTTCCTCGCTCTGCCTGACACCTCTGTCACTCTCCTCCTTACGCGTGGCTCTTCTTCCATCCCTCGCAGACTTTATAGGTGTGTGCTCGAATGTCAAGGTACATCGATTTGTTGAGAGTGGGTATACTTTCCATGTACTTGAGAGCAGATAGGCTAACCAGTTTGGATTGAGTGATCAGTGAGCTGATGGTAGAGGAGGTTATGTTGTGGGAAGCTTCCAGCTAGCGATTAATTTTTAGAACCGTTTCTCGTTGTTGGAGGTACCTTCTTCTTCCAACATTTGAACTTACAGGTGATAGGAATGTATACTTGGAATTACATGAATCTTATCAGAGTGAAAGCTTAAGGAAGAACTTGTTCAGATTTGTTCCACTTTGATCATTGTCTATCAGCTTAGAGTGTTAATTTGGTTCCTGACACGAAATGTTAATTTGATCTGTATGATTAATTAAATGGAACTCTAGCTTTTAGGTCTATCAGATGACTCAGGGATAGAATATTATCTCGTGGTTGAAATTGTCTCCAACATTGTCTATCTTAGTCACCGGATTCAACGCAGCACAGCTCAGAGCTTCCCCTAAATGAGCTTGGCCTACTCTTCCCTCCTAAAATTCAGAACAGCTTTGTCCTCAATTATTTATAATCAGCATAACCCATTCACAGCCTTCGAAAGTACCTAATCTCCCACGTGTACCTTGAAATTAATCACTGTGATCCTCAATCTCTTCCGAATAAGAACAAGTAACACAAATTGCACTCTCACTTCTTAATTAACCCATTCAGCTGATTCAATCCTGTAAATATAAGACATACTCGACTGTCCAAGTTACAGAGAGTTCTATTCCTAACCTCTCTCACTTTGCATCATGCTCTGACGTCACTGATCTAGGTAAACAGGTCCAAAATGGCCATCTGCAATTTATTTTTCAGACTTAATCAACTCTCCAAGGCACAGAGAGTTATATTCCTAACCTCTTTCTTCCTAATATGGTCTAACGTCACCGATCTAACTAAACAGGTCCAATATGGCCATCTGTAATTTATTTTTCAGACTTAATCAACTCTCCAAGTCACAGAGAGTTCTATTCCTAACCTCTCTCACTTTGCAACATGCTCTAACGTTACTGATTTAGGTGAACAGGTCCAAAATGGCCATCTGCAATTTATTTTTCAGACTTAATCAACTCTCCAAGGCACAGAGAGTTCTATTCCTAACCTCTTTCTTCCTAATATGGTCTAACGTCACCGATCTAACTAAACAGGTCCAATATGGCCATCTGTAATTTATTTTTCAGACTTAATCAACTCTCCAAGTCACAGAGAGTGCTATTCCTAACCTCTCTCTTTGTAACATGCTCTAATATCACTGATCTAGGTAAACAGGTCCAAAATGGCCATCTCCAGTTTATTTTTCAGGTTTAATCAACTCTCCAATTCACAGAGAGTTCTATTCCTAACCTCTTTGTTCCTAATATGGTCTAACGTTACTGACCCAGCGAAACGGGTCCAAATGGATCATTTTCAGTCAATATTTCGTGACAAACCCGAACCTAACCTAATTTCCTTCTTCACCCGGAAGAACGGTATCACGGAGGATTAATAAGACGCGTCTACACTGGGCTCACGTGAGCCCGAAAACAGAGCACGAGTTGGCAGCGTACCGTGCACTTTTCTCATCCTTTAATCCCATCCGCGAGCGATGGAGTGGCGTGCAGCGAAGCGGACACGCACGATCGGCTTCTGGCGCGGCGATCGTCGTCCTTGCTGGCATTCCCCGTATTAATTTGCCGGAGCGTGCACGGGACAAAGCGAGCAAATAGGCTCGGTGTGTCGCCTCGGACCGATTGGCCGGCGATGATAAGAGGGACGGCGTCCCACGGTCGGCTCCCTGTTCCGCCTGTTCCTCCTCATCATCGTCCTCGTCCCGCTCCTGCCCCCGGCCGGCAGACTTCTTTCGGGAGGCGTTCGTTACGGATGGCTGGCCGGTCGACGACGGTCTTTTGTGCCGTCGCCGGTCATAATGACACCGGGCAAAAACTGTCAATGCTGCCGCGTATCGGCTTCCATGCATGCATTAGCGGCGGACCATCCTCTCTGCCTCTCTCTCTGGTCGCTCTCTTCGTCCCACTGAGCTTTCCTCGACTCCTCTGCTAGGCTGCTGACGATGCCCCGGTTGCTTCTGCATCCCTGCATCCTGTACACGCTGTTGCGAGCAGGATCCAGTCGAGTCCTGCTATTAGTTGATCAGAACAAGACCTGTGAAAGGTACTGCTTCGGCATCTAAACTTTAGTCCACTGCAGTTGATGTCTCAAATCATGGGAATGAGATAAATCTCGAACTGAGGGGACCTGTACTTCGGTACCCAAAGTTTTGCCCACTTCCTTTGGTATCCCAAATCTTGAAAATGGAATAAACCTCGAACTGAGGGGACCTCTGCTTTGGTAGCCAAACTTTTGCCCACTTCCGTTGGTGTACCAAATCTTGAAAATGGAATAAACCTCGAACTCAGAGGACCTCTGCTTTGGTACCCAAAGTTTTGCCCACTTTCGTTGGTATCCCAAATCTTGGGAATAAGATAAACCTCAAACTGAGGGACCTGCTTTGGTAGCCAAACTTTTGCCCACTTCCGTGTAATCGGTGTCCCAATTTTTGGAAATGGGACCTAGAAATGAATCTCAAACTGAGATGAACTGTCACACAAGATTTGACACCGTCCTTTTCCAATTGTTTCGAGTTTTTCGATTGTTCTTTAACATATTCTTTCTCTTTCTTCAACTGAATTCGAGGAAGTCACCTCTCACTCTCCGCATAAGCGACCGGATTTGGTCCCCATTGTGGTCACTAAAGCGGACAACACTGTATTTGGTTCAGTTTTAGCTATATTTATCTTGGTAAGCTCAATTTATGTGATGTAATTGTAAAATGTGGATTTTCTTTATTGGTCAAACGTCGATGCCTATGACAGGCTTGGCCAGGCTGTGAGAGCTTGGAGAAGAGGTTTGAGCAGTGAGAGAGCAGACTATAGTCTTGTTGCTCCTGTGCATACAAAGTAGTTGACGTGATCACGCGTGATATTCAAGGATGATTCACAATTGTAGTTTTATTTGAATAATTTGAGGTTATATTTCAGTGCATATGCTTGAGAATTTATATCTTGGACTTGGTTTAGATCCGTTAAATCGCTCGTTACTTCGAATTCGACACTGACTGTCTTGGATGGGAAAGATGTATTCCTGGTATCCATTACATGGTATAGAATTTGAAAATTGAATTAAATTAAATTGCTGGGAGACTTCAAAAGGGTACATACACGTGGTGTTGTTGCGAAGGGTGGGAGAAGCGATGCGAAATCTCAATGGCTGACTGTAAAGGCACATCCAGCCTAATGTTGGGTAATACTTTTCTTAGTCCCGGTGATTACAAAAGATTTATCGTTAGGGTAGCTTAGTGATCCAACTGTAGTAAAAGTCTAGTTATCTAAGAATCGTAAATTACTTTAATTCGATTTCACCGTCTTTTAATGCATCTTTAAATCATGCTACGTGCCATTGTAACTCCGGAGAAAGAAATCACTTAACCAGCAGAGAAAAAAAAGACTAGCTATTTGCCGCAGAACGTTCACTCACGAGCTTTCTAACAACCTCTTGTTTTAATAACGAAGTATTCTGCTCCCTGCCATACTTTCTTAAGTCTCGCATCATTCAGGTGTTTAATCCTTGCTCTTTTAGCACTTTCCATTTTTAATTTCATTTCATTCATCTCCATTTTTATTTTCAATTTCAATTAAACTTTCCTTTGTTCAAATTTCATTATTTGGTACATTGATAATTTGTATATCAAATTTGTTTATTAACACGGTATATAATTTCTAAAAATACGAAGTACAGGCAGCCCTCCTTCGTGACGACGAAGAAATTTATTAAATTAAAGTTGTGTTAAATTAAAATAATATTTTTGCTTTCGTTTTGTTTTGTGTTGTACATACGTTTATATTTTTAATAAAAATTATGTTGTTCATGTAGAATTAAAAGAAAAATTCGTTTTTAGTAAGTTTTCGAAACGTAAGCCCCCTTTTTGTACTAGCTTTGGGCCTCATGCAATACGGTTTCACGTAACACGGCATTTTCTAGGAACCTATCTACCGTGTTATAGGGGGGTCACCTGAATTCAAACACCAGAACCACCAATCCAGTTAAAATGACAGGTTTTGGAATTTTCATTTTTATAATTAATAAAATCATATACCTACTTTTAAGAAAATTAGGGTTAATTCATATTGAGATAGAAGATGTAATTAATATATTTACCTATTTTCACTATACCTTCTACTGCAAAAATTACTATTACCCGTGGTCATTATGTTTAGGTAACTATTGAAGATCGATAGTTTAGTGGTAACATAATATTTTATTTATTAAATGTATTATATTATAAATTATACTTATATTAAATATTATGCAGTATATTATATATGGCACTTCATATTTAATATATTTAATAATAATAATATGTGACATTGGCATTTTGCAAACTCGAAACTGCTCTCGATCCATCTTCTCGGAAGTACCATTACACCAGCTTCTTACAAACCGTACATTGCTCGTTTCTTGATTAGAAATTTCTTGGCAAGAACCTCGTGGAGACGTCGATCCACGCCACGGTCACGTGCTACGGTTAGAAATTAGATGACAGAAGCACCTTTCTGTAACGGTACCAAGCCGATAGACCAAGAAGGAAGGATTGTCGCATTAGACAACGTGCAAGAAAACGAATTACACGAAACTGTAATAACGAACTCGAGTCTCCTCATAACGGAACACGCGTATACCAGGAAACAACGGTGTAGCGTGTTTGAATTTCGCGCGCTTGCAAGAAGCTTGAACGGTACCATTCAAGATGGCCACGCTAGTAGAACGAGCCATAACCTTTTTCCGGCTTCGTGTTGGGAAAGAAAAGAACGAATAACAGAAAATGGGGAATGCTTCAAAAAGGGATTGTGTTTTTAAGTCTATGTATTCGCACGTGCAACGATGCTTGCACATTTTACAATTGCATTATCCTTTTTTATTTTACCAACATACCAATAAGCTTCGAAAAAGAAGAGAGACAATATTTAGATAGCTGAGAGACTTAGAAATTGTCCTTTAGTAAAATTAAAGATAACTGCTAATTGAAGATTTCACAGACAGAATTAGACTGCTAATTGAAAATTTCACAGACAGAATTGCCTAACTTGAAAGTGAGGTTATGTGAGTACCTGGGGTGCTAGGGTACCTTGTGACCCTACGATAATTAAGGACTAACTAAAATAAATTTATTACACACGCTGCTTTTTCGTTTTTAATCAATTATTTTTATTCTCACTGAGTTTGTAAACTAAATTTAAATTATAATTAAAATTTGAATTATAGTATAGCAATTATAGTCTCAATCCTGAGTTCTGATTTTTTCTTTTTAAATATTTATTATCTATTTATTTTATCTATTATATTAGATATTTATTAGATATTTATTGTCAGTTATTAGTTACTGTACCTTTCCAATTTCTCTTTGTGATATTATAACACAGAGTTTGATCAGTCTAACCTATCACAGTGTAACCAACCTAACCAAATTACCGTTCACTGTGCATCATCTTCAAAAATTATTGCAAAACATTCAGTGAAGACATTGGCAAGATCGTTATATCAGGATTATGAGCATTAATCCTACAGATGTCTATAGTGATTATAAGCACACTTCTTACACGTAATTACACATGTATATTCGTGGAAATACTCGGTTAGGGTGCACTCTGCATAATTTTCCGGCCACATTAGTTGGGCACAGTTCTTCATCCAAGTCATTAGGATTACTGCCTGTAATCTTCCTTCCTATTTATCCCTCGCACGCGTTATTAACAGAATAACATGCATAACTTAGCTTGAAAGAACTGCACCAGCAAATATCTATCCTCCCAGCGCCCTATCCTATCCGCCATTACGAGTTCATTCTGCTCGTAACGTGTCCTCCATGTCGAAATCGATTACCGTTTCCACTTCCTCTGTTTTTCATCCTACTTCAGACGCCTTCTCTCGGTGTCGCAGCACCGTCGTTACATTCTGAGGAACGTCCCGGGGAAAAACAGGGTAGCAAGAAGAGAGAAGATCGTGCTTTGGTTTCTTGCGCGGCGGTCGCCGTAGCAGGATTCTTAATCGGCGTGCAATGGGTCTTCTTCCCTGCATTCTTCGCCAGCTGAATGTCCCATTGGCACCGCTGGCTGGATCACCACGTCGACGATCGTCCTGGACTCCACGATTTTACGGCTCCATGCTTGTCCCAGGGCGCTCGTAATTATTTGCCGAATAGACGGATGCCTGATTCCTGAGCATAGGTTAGGATAGGGCAGGGTAGGATATTGGCACGTATCCTAATGATAGGCTATTGGCACGTAATGGTCAAGAAAGACTGGACCAATATGGTGTCAAGGTTTTATTAAGCAATGGCATATTTTATTAAAATAATATTGGCAGAAGGGGTAAGAGGTTAGGTTTCAGATATGGTTAGATAAAGCTACACTCAGGAGACTGATCTGAATTGAGATTTAAAGCATAGTGATGTTGAAATTCATGGGAAAGTGTTTATACATATCAGAGTGAGGATTTTTGTGAAATATATTTGGTAATGACTGTCCCTCTAGTGGCGAGTAGAGGTATTATCACAGTAGGCTTGGAAGATATGAACTGTGAGGTTAGGAAGGCTCTTTATTTTTATTTCCAAGCATTCTGCAAAAATCTACAATGACGTGGACAAAAGGACAATTACATATAAAGATAAAGCACACAAATTTTTATTTTCAATTAGAAATATGACATTTATAAATCAGATCATGTAGCATAGTTAATGGAATATGTTGGAATCGAATGAGGGAGAACATAACCTAATACACATGTATACACTTACACGCAAATGACAACAATAATGTTATAATTAAATTTCTGTCTGAATAGATGGCAACACGAGAAGAGTAATAAAGCATTAAAGTAATTATTAATAAAATCATTGACACTAGAAATATTGATTTATAACGAATACCTCGATACATGTGTACACTTACACACAAATGATAATAACGACAGTGTTATAATTAAATTTCTGTCTGAATAGATGACAACACGAGAAGAATAACAAAGCATTATAGTAATTATGACATAACCTAATACACATGTATACACTTACACACAAATGACAACAATAATGTTGTAATTAAATTTCTGTCTGAATAGATGACAACACGAGAAGAATGATAAAGCATCATAGTGATTATTAATAATATCATTGGCACTAGAATTATTGATTTATAATGAATATTTCTATTCACGTGTACACTTACACAAAAATGACAATAACGACAGTGTTATAATTAAATTTCTGTCTGCCCGGAGCAGCTGCATGTTTCCGGTACTGGTAAAAATAAAGCAGAAACAAGATATTTCGACTCGTTTGGTAATTCTAGTGTGGAGAATTCAACACGGGATAAAAAGAGTGCCGACTTATCCTATTACTATCTCGGAATATGCCGCCGAGGGTCTAAAAGTAGGAATTTCGGGGACACGAAAGATGGCGTCGCGCCGAGCGGAAAGGGGACTCCCCTCGCGACTGCCATCTACCGGCTGCGCGCGGAACGTGGCCGGTATTCGCCTCGAAAATCGCGAAGAAAGTGCGTCTTCCAGTTGTACAATCGCGAAGATCGTTAGAACGATTATGCACCGAGTTCATCCAGCGATTCGCATAAATTGCTTTACGAGCGGACTTTCTTTTCGTTGCTCGAGATTCGGTCGGATCGCAGTTTCAGCCGCTCACCGTCAGCGGAAAAACAAGGCATAACAAAGTTAATTAGCGGACGCGGGACCACGGACGCGCGTTCGAATCACGAAATCCGGCTTTCCAAGCGGTTAACTCCTCTAACAATCGATAACTCCGCTTCGATCCAACGGATCACTTTCTATAGAACCGTAACCAACCACCGAATACCTCGAATATTCGTCGTTGGAAAATTTCTTCATTTTCCATTCGCGAAATTTTACCCTCCTTAAAACTTTCCTTTTCGCCAATTAAAATATATAATAATAATAATAATAATAACAGTAAAAATAATAAAAATAGACTAATTATAATTACAAATATTTTAGAAGTACTATTAATTTTTTAAAATTATAATAAAATCAGCTATTAGGTTAAAATATTTTTTTCAATTGGTAATTTTTTCTTTTAATGAAGATAATATATATAATATAATAAATGGACAATTTTTATTTACTGTCTTTTACCATTTTGTGAATAGTTAGCATATGATAGTACTATACTACAAAAATTCCACCCTATCTATTAGTCAACCCAATCTATTAACAATATATACTACATGAAATGGACTTGTTTATTTTGGTCAACACATGTAAAAATGTGCTAATATAAAATAAAAATATTATAAGAGTATATCTTTTTGCACGTGTTGGCCAAAACAAATAAATCTTCACATAATCAAATTAATTTCTTTTTTGGGGGTATGTTGAAAATTAAAAGATATTTAATATTTAAATGTAATTAAAATATAATATATATTAATGTTTACATGTAATTATAACATATTATTAACTATCGTGTCAACATACGTCGCGCGGTATTTAAAAATGGCGACTCGTTAACCGAAAAAGGGTTAAGCGAAAATGGCACATCCCTTCTGAGATTGACCTAACGCGTAACGAGAGAAATAATCAGACAGCCAGTGGAATATTACTAAACGAAACTCTCCCCTAAATGTATTCCGCCTGTGCACGGGTGTTTCTTAAAAACCTCGTCGAATTAAACGACGTTTCTTGCGATGGAATCGCTGCACAATAAAAACGCCATTTCACGTTAATTACCCTTCTCTCGTTCGTGCAGGTTCAGCGTTCCACGCGCCGCGAGTTACTCCTTAACGCGACGCTGCGTCCGTTTCTTTATCACGATACAAAAGGGAAAGTTCGGCTAGCCCGACGGCGTTGGTCAACCGGTCGCTCGCACGGTTAAATTGTGACAGGATGTTCGTAAGAGATTCTACGAGGGTCTTGCGTTTTGCTCGAAGAGAAAGTTGCATGCCTGTGTTACGTTTCTTTTTGTCCTCCTCTACGTGTGTTACCTTTTTTCCTGGTCAACAACGCTAATTTTAGGAGACTATGGGGATAGCAAATTAGGGAGGTGGATACAGTGTTCCTTCTAAGTTTCTTCCAATTAATCGCAGGTTAATTATTTCACTCGCAAGGTTAATTATTACTTAAGAGAAGAAAAATGTTATTCAATTCTCTGAGTTACCTGTTAACACTAAACGTACCAGTACTGTAAACGTACCTACTTTTACCATAAGGGGTGAAATGACTCCTCGTGGTACATAGGGTACGCAAAGAATTTTTAATTTTTATTTTAAGAAATTAAACAATCGGATAATATAAGAATTTACAGAAAGGCAGATGAAAGAAATAATAATGAATGTACAATTATGAAGTAAATTTCGAAAAGGGTCATTTGACACCGCTTGGTACGTTTAGAGTTAAAAATGGCACCCCTATTCTTTAGATTACCTGTAAAATGTGTGACGAAATTTGTTGGATTATCCTTTAAAAAAATATCATCAAATTTTGGTATTATCTTCGAAAAATGGCACACAATTTTTCTGGTTGCCTGTAAACAAATGGTACCAAATTCTTTTGGTAACCTATAAAAATATGTAATTATATGCTTTAAATTACCTACCTTCACAAAAGTGTCACCCTATATATCGGATTACCTGTAAAATTATGTCATCCAATTCTTTGAGTTACCTTTAAAAGAAATCCCATCCAATTTTTCGAGTCACCCCTAAAATAAGTCCCACCTATGAACCCTAATCACTATCACCCCTAAAACAGCTATCAAAATTTTTGCATTTCCTTTAAAAAATTCCCACAAAGAATATTACCCAATTATTTAATTATTTCTAAATAAAATTCCCTTAAAAATGCTGCGCAATTTTTTAAATTTAAATTTCTTTAAGTTTTTAAAACTCCATAACATATAATTCCTCCATTTGTCTGAACCATTTTGTAGAATGACCAATAATTTAATTAATAATTACATCCAAAAATTAGAATGGGATACTCTATGTACTTATTTATTTTCATATATATACTATACCTAGATTTCTGTTATATTACAAGTCACTAAATTCAATGTTAAAGAGTATCAAATAATGAAAACCATTTATGATACATTTATGATTCGTCTGACCCATGAGAATCAAGGTCACAGATCGGTCGCAAACAGCAACGATATATTCCTGAAACCGAATTAGAAGAAAGGCGAGATCCATATAGGTTTCTTGATGTATTACTCGGCCCCGATCCTCTCCGTGTATTCGCTTTTCCAGCGGTCCTCTAATCAAGATCAAAAGCTGCCACGCGTGGCCAACGCCGGACGTTGGGAAGACTCGTTAAGCCTCCCCTTGGTAAATTGCTGGTGGACTTCTTTCGACGATGACAAATGACGATAAATGCCGCGACTTGGCTTTCCTAGACGCGAATCGATCGGTCCCGTTGCGTGCCAGATCTTTGGGTGTCTGTCATGACGACGTTGGGGATGATTGGACTAGAGATATGGGGCCCCAAGTTTGCTCGCATTGAATTTTGACTGGTATTGTGATAAAGATAGAACTAGAATTAATATATTCATTTATCCTCATCCTATCACTAAAATTACTATTATCCATTATTTCCCTCTCTAATTAGGTACCCATTAAAAATAAAACAGTCATACTGTCAACAAACGCTATTACTTATCCTCATCCTATCACTAAAATTACTATTATCCACTATTGCCCTCTATAATTAGGTACCCATTAAAAATAAAATAGTCATACTGTCAACAAACGCTATTCCAATTTAAATATTTCTTTTATTTACTAATAACAGTCCCAATAGAAAATTCAGAACAACACATATGCGACCCATACGACGCAAATTCTGTTAATTAATTACAAATCTTCATCCTACCACTGAAATTACTATTATCCACTATTTCCCTCTCTAATTAGGTACCCATTAAAAATAAAACAGTCATACTGTCAACAAACGCTATTCCAATTTAAATATTTCTTTTATTTACTAATAACAGTCCCAATAGAAAATTCAGAACAACCCATATGCGACCCATGCGACTCAAATTCTGTTAATTAATTACAAATCTTCATCCTACCACTGAAATTACTATTATCCATTATTTCCCTCTCTAATTAGGTACCCATTAAAAATAAAATAGTCATACTGTCAACAAACGCTATTCCAACTTAAATATTTCTTTTATTTACTAATAACAGTCCCAATAGAAAATTCAGAACAACACATATGCGACCCACGCAATGCAAATCCTGTTAATTAACACGTTCGTCACCCAACGCGATTCAGTTCAGTTTCTCGCGGGGCCCAAGTCCTACTGTCTGAGCGCTAGAACGTTATCGGAGCGATGATTTGGATGCATTTAGTACAGACACCGCTAGTTAGACGTTGGTCAACGGACCCTATTTATAATTTTCCATTTCCTGTAATCGTTTTGAATTACTATCAGCAAACTTGCATTTTGCAAATAACGAAACGATAGAACAGAGTAGCAGACTTGGTAAAGTTTCACCGAATCGGTTCACAATTCATCACCACTCTGACAGAGCTCACGGTACCACCCACACCAGCCTAACCTCGAGCTCGTCGAATGTAAAGAGGATTGGACCCACGTGTCGTCGCGAGTAACGTTCAAAGCTACAACACTGGAAACAAATCGCGAATCGAGAGGGGCCCCGACGAATTCCCTGTTAGAATTCAAGGGACACAAAGTCGTGTCGATTTTTTCCCTAGCAGTGTCCTGGCTCGACTCGCTTCTCAGCGTGAGCGGTCGGCAGAAAGCGGTTAAAAAGCGGCCGATCGTGATCGAGATGGATCACGTGGGCGCGACGAGGGGACCGGATCGGGTGGATTCGGGTGGATTCGGAGCGTCGCGTCGCACAGCGACACCGCTCGGGACTCGCGACGTTGCCGGCCGATTTTGACAGTCGCGCGCTGTCTCCGCCATGATGAATGAACGACTCGCGGGACGATCGACGTTATCGTAAATCTCTCGGACTCGGGGCTATTGTGAAGTCGCTCGTCATCCGTTTTGGTGCTGTCGCGCGCGAGCACACGCCGATCTCGAGCGAAGTGAGGTCAGATCCGTATCGAGAGTCGTGGCGCTGCTCGAACTCCATTCGAATTCCGATTAAGACCTTTTATAGCGCCCCTAGATGTCGCGCGGGTCTGTGAAATCGACGTGAAGCGCAAGCGCCTTGATCCTTTGCGTCTACCATCTTCAGTTATGGCAATATGATTTATTTTGTGAATTTAAGCAATTCTATTTATTTATTTTTTTAATCATATTTTTATTGGAAATTAATTACCGATGAAGATATTGTTAATCCTTGAAATATCGTTTCCGGTAGTCCGTTCACCATTTTGTTTAGGACACACTGTGTATCTAAATGCGAAGGCTCTGAAATTTTAAAAGTACCAGTTTAGGACCGCAATGTCCCAGGTCAAGTGGAGGACTGTCTTATGTCCTGATCATCAGCATCCCTTGACTTCTATACGCTCATTGTTACCTAAGCCACCACTTGGCCAAACCGTAAGAGGCAACAATATATCACCCTTAAGACGACAGGCCTAAGGACCCAGATTGTTTAGACAAACACCACCATCGGAAGATGCTGGAGCTAGCCCACACTCCAATATTATTCGCAATCAATTAGTAGACAGACGAGGATTATAAAACCACCGACAGAACAGTCACGACGAGAGTTCTTCTAAAATACAGTCCACTTAACACTTCGAAGCTAAGTAGATACAACCTTCCTCAACGAACCGTCCGTCACTAATCGTCGCCATCTAAGATCGACCCAGTGACGATATACAGATATTGCTATGAATATGGAAGGTATAGTTTGCGGAATCGTTTTGGATCTTCGTGCCTACTATCTTCAGTTATGGGAATATGATCTAGGCCTTTGTGGTAGTAGGTGAATCATCATTAGGGTCTACTTTGGAACCATGCGATGTCACTGCTCGCTCATTTTGATATCGCATGTATCGTGTGAATGACCTAAACGGAAGTGACCAATGTCAGCGTATAAACTTGACATTGACCTAACTCTGTGATTCTAATTTTAAAGAAAGGTACTGAAATTTTTGGAAGGATAATATCGAATGTCACATATATGTTTACATGCTCTGTATTTTCTCGTTAAAATGATACAATATTGATATTATTTTTACAATTAGGTTCAGTATTATCTGTAGCCCTCCACCCCATAGATGTCGTATAAACCCTGCGAACCAAGGAAATGAAACGTAATTAATAGTGAACGATTAAATGCTCTCAATCGAGTCCACAACACTGGTATAACTTGTCCCATGTATAAATATATAATCTAGTTATGCGAAATGAAAGGCAAGCATGATTATATAAATTACATAAATATCGTAATGCAAGCTATGACAATGTTCGGGCTATACTAAGAATGTATCAAGATAGTATGCGTAATTACATTGACAAAATTGGGGTGTTAAATTGTTGTGTGCAGTTATACTAATACTAATACTCGTGCAGTTATGTTTACCTACGTTTTAAATGACTCGTGACACTAGTGACTCCGTTACGCGACCTCCCAACACTCTGCTCTTCTGCACGGTGTCCACCATGGCGTGTTCCTGCAGGACTCGTACAGGTTCCTCCACGACTAGGCCTGAAGGCCTCAGACCGGTGAGAATTCGGGGACTGTAGCTGTAAGCTTGAGGTACATTGAGGTAGGAAGCCAGTACTTCCGGCTCGGCCATCATTAAAAAAGAATTCGAAGGACTGACAATCACTTGGTCTCTGTAAGCTGGTACAACAGAGACAACGTTCTCGACCACCTCGTTGCTCAATGGCGAAACGATGATTTCCTCTCTCACAGGCTCAACAACTTCCTGTCTGATGGTCTCGACGACTGCGTTTGATGGCACTGACAGGGATTCGACTTGAACCTCTTTGACAGACATTGCAGGTTGGACGATGTTCAGGCTGGTTTCCGCAGGTAGAAACTGAGTTGGCTGAATGGTCTCCACGTAGTTGACCGATGGGACAGACTGAGAGAACAGAGTAGAACCTGACTGAATGAAAGCTTGACCCTGGATCTGACTCAGAGTCTGAACAGGAGCTGCTAGGCTCAGAGTCTGAACAGCGCCAGGTTGTTGTATGTTGAAGGTTTCTACAGTCTGAGGTACGGATTGGATGCTGAGAGTTTCGACAGGCTGTGGTCCTTGTTGGATGCTGAGAATTTGACCAGGTTGAGCATTAGATTGGAGGCTGAGAGTTTGGACGGATTGTGCAGGCTGTTGGATGCTGAAAACTTGACTGGGTTGAGCATTAGATTGAATGCTGAGAGTTTCTACGTTCTGTGGTCCTTGTTGGATGTTGAGAACTTGATTAGGTTGAGCATTGGATTGGAAGCTGAGAGTTTCTACGGTCTGTGGTGCTTGTTGGATGCTGAAAACTTGACCAGGTTGAGCATTAGATTGAATACTGAGAGTTTCTACACTCTGTGGTCCTTGTTGGATGCTGAGAACTTGACTAGGTTGAGCATTGGATTGGAAGCTGAGAGTTTCTACGCTCTGTGGTCCTTGTTGCATGCTGACAACTTGCCTAGGTTGAGCATTAGACTGGATGCTGAGAGTTTCTGCATGCTGTGGTCCTTGTTGGATATTGAGAACTTGACCAGGTTGAGCATTAGACTGGATGCTGAGAGTTTCTGCATGCTGTGGTCCTTGTTGGATGTTGAGAACTTGACCAGGTTGAGCATTGGATTGGAAGCTGAGAGTTTCTACGCTCTGTGGTCCTTGTTGGATGCTGACAGTTTCTACGCTCTGTGGTGCTTGTTGGACGCTGACAACTTGCCTAGGTTGAGCATTAGACTGGATGCTGAGAGTTTCTACAGGCTGTGGTCCTTGTTGGATGCTGACAACTTGCCCTGGTTGAGCATTAGACTGGATGCTGAGAGTTTCTACAGGCTGTGGTCCTTGTTGAATGCTGAGAACTTGTCCAGGTTGAGCATTGGATTGGAGGCTGAGTGTTTGAACAGATTGTGCAGGCTGTTGGATGCTGAGAGTTTCAACAGTCTGTGATCCCGATTGAATGTTGACAACTTGAGACGGCTGAGGATTCGATTGGATACTGAGAGTTTCAACACTTTGTGGTGCCGATTGGACGTTAAGGATCTGCCGTGGGTTAGATTGAAGGCTCAGGGTCTGGACTTGCGGTACACCTGCATGCACGTTCAAAGTTTGAACAGACTGCATCGGTTGCTGGATGCTGAGAGTCTCTGTAGCCTGTGGCACAGACTGGATGTTAAGGAACTGTGCTGTTTGTCCACTGGGTTGGATGCTGAGGGTTTCCACGACTTGTGGAACCGACTGAATGCTCAGCTGAGGTGCTGCCTGCAAACTGAGAGTCTGAAGAGCAGGTTGGATGTTGAAAATAGACTCAGGTTGTTGGATACTTAGGGTTTGAACAGGATAGCCAGGCATTTGGATGCTGTACGTCTGAGCTGGAACGATCGCTGCAGGCTGGTTCAAGAAGAGCACCGACTTCTTCGATCTGTCCTTGTTCTCGACATCTTCTTCCAGCTGGAGCTTCTCCTCGTGCAACGCATCTTCGATCCTCGTCGTTGGAATTGCCTGGACTACTGCCAGAACAACGAAGAAAAGAGCGAGAGAGTTCTTCAGATACATTTTCTCTGATTCTTCTTCAGCTCAGAACTGTTGTGTCGATCTTGGCAGCGAGTCTGGTTTTTAAAGGAATCTGCGCGGTTGCAGTGGCACGTTTGATGTGGAAATCGCTCACGTACCGAAAACACGCAGCACCGCTGACGCATGAATTTCACTGATATCAGGTCACAGATTGATACCGGTCACATATACACTAACACGAGCATGCTAACGTGCAATATTGAATTTTAGGAATCTGCTAGTTAGGTATGAGGAAACGATTTATCTTTTACATATATTTATTTCTGATTTGTTTTATGGAAAACTTCTTATCTCGAACATGCTTCGAGTACGTGTAAATCTTTTATTTTAAATATACGTATCTTTTACGTCATATGTGTGTGCATGTTATCTATATAATTCCGTATATCTAGATATAGTACCTGTCTAGTCAGATGTCGATTAATCTAATGGAAAGAGTCCTTGATGTATGTAGAAAGAAACTTCTCATTTTTGAAAGAAAAATTTGATGTTAAGTTAATTAAGAAAAATTTATCAGGAAGAATTTGGAATTTATTTAAATCCCTGATTTAGCAATTTACCTTTCCACGTGTATTAATATTTAATATCTGTCGTCAATATAAAATTTCCAATGATTTTTAGGGGATTTAGAATGTCATACTGTTGAATTTCAATTTTTTGGTTAGTAGGTGCAAAATTATGTTAGAGATTCTTCAATAAAATAAAAATACTTCGACGAGGAAAATGAGGACTATTCGATACTCGATACAGCTTATTTAGCATAATTCATTCACAAATGTTCAAAGATCCGCTTCAGTAAGCATCTGTTCCTTCAACTAGTAAATTTGATGACTCATGAACGTAGATACAATATTACACCTGTCAAGTGTAACTATACTACGTGACATTTTACTATATTCATATCGTTAATTAATCGCTAATTTAGATTAAATCACTCCAAGTTAGAAATGTATTATTTCCAGATTACCTGAAGTAATTACATCAGTGAACAGTTTAATTTATACGTGATGACAAATGACATAAATTTTAATAGCCAGGCAAACTTTACAGTTCTTTACAGTTTATACTTTACAGTCTAGGGATTTAAGAAAACTACTATAAGCTTACTATAAAATAGTGGTACTCCGATGAAAAGAACTCGACACCAAACGTACAGTTCAGAGATTTAAACAAGCCATAATTTCCTATAAAATGGTGGTACTCTGAAGAAAAGAACTCAACACCAAATGTACAGTTTGGAGACTTAAAGAGGTCATCGTTTGCTATAAAATGGTGGTACTTTGAAGAAAAGAACTCGACACTAAACTTACAATTTAGAGACTTGAAAAAGCCATAATTTACTGTATAATGGTGGTACTAAGAACCATTTACTATAATATATTAGAAGCATTTATTATAATATTAATGGTACCATTTTACTATAAAGTGGTGGTACTAAGAAAAGAATTCGACACCAAACGTACAGTTTAGAGACTTAAAGAGGTCATCATTTGCTATAAAATGGTGGTACTTTGAAGAAAAGAAGACACCAAACGTACAGTTCAGAGATTTAAACAAGCCATAATTTCCTATAAAATGGTGGTACTCTGAAGAAAAGAACTCAACACCAAAGGCACAGTTTGGAGACTTAAAGAGGTCATCATTTGCTATAAAATGGTGGTACTTTGAAGAAAAGAACTCGACACTAAACGTACAATTTAGAGACTTGAAAAAGCCATAATTTACTATAAAATGGTGGTACTAAGAACCATTTACTATAATATATTAGAAACATTTACTATAATATTAATGGTACCATTTTATTATAAAATGGTGGTACTAAGAAAAGAACACGACACCAAACGTACAGTTTAGAGACTTAAAAAAGTCATCATTTCCTATAAAATGGTGGTACTTTGAAGAAAAGAACTCGACACCAAAGCTAACCAAAGCGGCCTCTAACCACCCTTTCCGTTTCCGGTAATCACGACACGAGCGCCGTCTAAAAGCGTCCCACCTAATTCCACCTATTTATACCTCTGGTTAGACGCCTATCGCCTAACGTGGAACCGCCAGACACCAAGGCTGTGGGCCTCGGGTATCAAGGCTGTCTATCGATTCGAAACAGTCGCCTAACCCCCTCTGATCGTGCCCCCGGCCGGAATCGCCTTCCACCCTTCTTCTCTCGCGTCATCTTCCGTCTCTCCCCCCGTCACTGCCACCCCCTCCGCTCTTCAGCTCCGTGCAATTTCTTTCTCCGCGAGCCACGCGTTCCAGTGGTATTAACGACACCCGGTAGATCGTAATTTTGTCACCCGACGGTGGCAAGGGTGGAAAAGGGGTCGGAAGCGGGGACTAAGAAGCCGTCCGAGCTAATTGCATGCATTTTTAACGGGCGATACGTCGTAATCGGCGCTGGCGGTATGATGGAAACGCGAGCGTAAAGCTTTACGCTCGAGGCGCCCTGGGGAGGACGAGCGAGGGTCTGCATCCCCGGCACGCCGTTTTTATTCCACTCTGCAGCCGCGTGGAAAGGGTGGAACGCTAACAGAGATACTTACAAAGTATTCGGAAAGGGACGACGTGCGTTTTCCTCTTCTTCCCTTTTCTTTTTCCTTTAGGGCATGTTTTCAACGCAGATTAGCAGAGGGCGACGAGGTATCAATTGTTTTAAGCGGATCAGTGGTTTTAATGAAAAGCGGAGGGGTGGAGCGTAGCGAGGGGCACGCTGAAGGACATTCGTGGGGATTATTTGCTTGGAAATTTTGCTGTTTTAGAGGGCAAGTGCGGGAAGTTGGTCAGACTCTTTTGTGAATGATACACAGTCCAATCCAGCCTCCAATTTGCTTGAGCTTCTGTCACAGAGATCTCATTTAGCTTGTTATTGTTGGGGATCTGTTATTATTGTTATTATTGTGAATCTGAGAGACCTAATCTGTCGTTGGATTGACGATATGAGAGATTTAATTTGTTGCCAAATTGTGAGGTTATGTTGTTATCTGTTGGTGATGGGAATGAGCAATGATGTGAGGTATCCTTCAATACTTCTTGTAATATGTGGTCAGTACTAATTCATTTCATTATCTCATACTACATGATACTTTTAATCAATATTAGGCTATTGGAAGCTAGGCCTACTGCACTGTCAGCAGTCAAATTCACTTTGTTCCAACTTCTGTGCTCTGTACCTATTCCATACCCATGTATCTCTTTGAGTAGCCTTAAAACTTCATTAAAATTAGGCTCTACACAATTGAAGATAGCTCTATACACCACGTTGACTGTGGCATTGTTAACTTGTGACTAGGCTTTGCTTTTTCAGTAGGACCAGGCTGGTCATTAGTGACCCCAGCACTGTAATTGTTTAGATACTTAAACTAAGATACCTAAGCTAGGCCCACTTCACTGTAAGCAATCGAATTCACATTGTTTCAACTTCTGTGCCCTGTACTCATACTGTACCCATGTACCCCTTTGAGTAGCCTTAAAAGTTCATTAAAATTAGCCTCTACACAACTGAAGATAGCTCTATACACCACGTTGACTGTGGCATTGTCAACTTGTGACTAGGCTTTGCTTTTTCAGTAGGATCAAACTGGTCGTCAATGACCCCAGCACTGTAATTGCTTAGATACCTAAGCTATACTATAAAATAAAAGAGACTCTAACAATTTTAATGACAGCATGATATACTAACAAATTAAATAGCACATAGGTTGGCATATATAGGTATGTATACTGAGAGTTCTGTGCCTACCCATATACTAGAGGCAGGTATCATAGGTAAAATTAATTTTCAGCTGTTCTTTCAATACGCTTCTGCGCTCTTCATCATCCTCATCTACTCCAGGATTACAACCTCAGATTACCATCAGATCTACCATCTCCACGAATCCTTGTTGGCAATTTCGTGGAGGAAATAGCCAAGTGATTAACGTGCAGGGAAGTAACCGTATTCAGTTATACAGCAATTGTATTTATAGAGGTTTAATATACGTGAAATTTATACACTTTATGCAATATACAAATAAAATATTAGAGTCTCTTTTAATGCCACTGTGGGTCACAATATGTAAAGTATCTGTACTGTTCCTGGTCTGAGAGTGAAGAGCTCCGAGAGACAGCAGGTCCATTTAAGCCCCCAAAACCGACCCCTTGATGTCCAAAGGTCCGTATTGGCCTATAACCTCTAACAGGCCTGTCGTCATCGTAGCTGACTTTCAACAATCCTAATATTCGCTATTCGACTAATCGAGCACCTCGAGTGTCCCCTATGGCACACCTCGGTACCAGGCGTTCATTTATTCGCACGCGTGCGATTCGCGAGGTTCCACGATCGCCTGCGACCTATATAAATCGCGTCGCGCCGATTCAAGGGGATTTAATGGACATTGATGTATCGACGATTCGGGACGGGCGTCCACGTGGCGTGATTAACGCCAGCCTGTCCACGCGCTCGAGGATAACCCGACAATGACGTCTCACGGCTTTCTGGTGTCCCCGTGGTGAGATACGCCCGGACCTCGTCCACCTCGGACGGTCGTCCCTCGGCGTCGGCCTCTTTCGCGAGGTACTCCTGCCTTGTCTTCGACTTATCGACCTTATTACGTCGCCAGCCTCCGGCTACCGGCCGAGGCTCCAGACAAGCGGATCTTGGGACCGGTTGTTGGCTCGGTTTGCCTGGAAACACGGGATCTATAGATTTTCTGCTCGCGTCCTTTTCCTGTATGGATCATTGCCTGTCTAAACGCTGCTTGAACGGCTCGTTGGGTATATCAGCCGATCCTTGCTGTTTTTGGCACGTGCTGCACAGGCTGAAAGAAATACTCGATCATCCGAGACAGATATAGCGAATAATAGTTATGCAACTGTGCTCTGACTACCGATGAACAATTGATCCTGACTTAGAAACGCGTTGTACAAGGATCTTTTCCTAAATTTTCGCTGCATTCTACAATTTTAGCTCATCCTTCACCTGGTACCACTTAAATTGTCACCGTGACACTTTCTATAGTGATTTTACCCTCTATTCCCTTTTGAGTGTGCACTCTCATTCGTCTGTCTTCCTTTTTCATTCACTCGTCTATATTCTGTCATCTGGCATCGAGACACCTGTGACTGTATTATATTCTATCAGATAACCTAGGAGATAGGTCAATGAAGAGAGATAATTTTAGATAATAGAATAAAAGACGCGAAATAGAAGTGCAAACAGGCTATACTCGGTGTTTATCTTATCCAGTCTCTATTGGCAAGCCTGTGATCTGTCTCATCATTGAGACACCTGCGATTCTGTCATATAGTAGCCAAGGGTACAATTAGAGGTAGGAGATCTAAGAGACGAAATAGAAGACGAAGAAAAATTAGTTTTGGTAACGTAGCGTAATTTATAATACTTCAGCCACACTTCGCCGCTTCAATAGATCCAACTTGGAATTGTTCAAACCCCAGCCAACAAACGAGAAAACACGAACGATCGAGAAAGTCAACCTACCAATCACCCAGTACGAGCCGTCAGGCATAACGCAAGTCATCGCCGGCATTAAAGCAACTTCCCGTTTCCGATTTCCAACCGATCCCAGAAAATCCGACGAGTCACCACTGAGCATCTCCCCACCAGACCCAACCAGACAGACGCTCTCTGAAACGACACGTTTGACGAGACTCGTTGCCGCTCGTTACTCCTCGTCGACCGTGTCATTTGTCTCCGGAGAATAATCGACCAGCCTCGCCGAGCGTGCTTCACACGCGAGGCTAAGAAAGAGAGAGAGACAGAGAGGTTACGTAAGAGCGCGAAGGGAGAACAAGGAAGAAGAACAGAGAGCGAGAGAGTAATGGGGCTGCCGGTGCACGGAGTCAACGAGAGAGCCGCAATTATGTAATCGCTGTGTCATTGCGTTCGAGTAATTCCATTAGCTAACGAACGAGCGAGCAGGCGAGGAAAAACTCGCGTCGCGAGCTGTCGACCCCGAGCATTGTGCGCTGGGGTCACGTTCTCACCTCACGGCGCTGCGCGCGGCCGCCATTTTCGCTCGCGATCGCTCTTCACTGGTCCAGGTCAACGGTCGAGCCGATGAGCGAGACGGGGCGACTCTAACGCCGTCTGTCGAGTCACTCTGGCACTTACTCCCCGTTCAGGTGTCCCGATCTAATACAGGACATTTGGGGTGAAGGTTTGGGTCAGCTATCAGAGTCCCAATCGAGGTTAGGTAACTTAGAGATGGGTTTTAAAGCTTTTCTAATAGAACGACTGGTTTTGGACTTTCCATTCTTGCAATGAGTGAAACTTGACTGGGTTTTAAGGCTTTTCTAATAGAACGATTGGTTTTGGACTTTCCATTCTTGCAATTAGTGAAACTTGACTGGGTTTTAAGGCTTTTCTAATAGAACGATTGGTTTTGGACTTTCCATTCTTGCAATTAGTGAAACTTGTCTGCTTGTAGCAAAATTAGTGGCAAATCTTGTTGAGATAGAAATGGAATTATTTACTTTTATTGTATTATTAGAATTACTATTGTCTATGCAGACTATGTTGAGACTATCTTTATCATATAAAGATAGGTTAGGTTTTGGATATGGTACTCTAATGTGGTAACATTCGACGCCATCTTTGGATATTTGAAACAATAGGTTAGGGGAACTTTTGATCAGTGTGTCAAGTATGGAACCCTAACTCCTGTAGCTTCAACTGTCACTAGTAAAACATAACCTAAAATCTTATTTCTTCCATTTCGTTCTAAATCCTTCGCCATGAAGCATTATAGAAAATATAAAACACAGTTTCCAATTATAGCAAGTAAATAGAAAATATTCTCTTCCTAACTTAAGTCCACTTCAGTCCTAATTGGTAAATCAAAGTTGGGTTATGTTTCCTTTCCTGGTTACTTGGATTTTTCAGATTCAAACGGACCCTGTATCATTCTCCATTGCCGTAGATTTAATAATCATTCGAAAAACATAGTACAGCGTGGTTCCTTGAGTCAAGGAAGACAGCTCTGAGTCTGGCCTAATATTTGCAGAGACAAAACCGTCATCTCCTGTTCGCTTTATAATCCAGGCTCCTTGAACCGTGTCTGGGAGCCAGCACACACAGCCAGGATAGAAAGGAAAGAG